>NW_027149934.1:0-274000 GCF_031143425.1 Pleurodeles waltl
ATGGTTAAGACACCCCTCTGGAAGGCCTTACAGCCCTATTGCAGAGTGCATCATATTATATGTGAGGGCATACCTGCATGTGCAATATGCCCCCACTGTGTCCTTGGCAAACCTGGGACATAGTGAGTGAACAGAGCAGCCATTTTAATACATGTGCTGGACACTGGCCAACACGAGTTTCTCAGCGACACGAGGGGCACTCTGAACCCTAGGTTGTTTGATATCAAACAACTCAGAATGATAAATCCAAACTGGTACCAGTATTGGAATTACCCCTAAATGTACCCGGGAGGGTGGAGGGGTCACCTTAGAAGTGCTTCCTGCAAAAGCTAACTACCCTGGCATGGTTGCTGACTGGTTCTATCCAGCCTGCTACCTCCAGACCCAAGGGGAGAGTCCTATCTCTCTGGTTTGTAAAACAATTCCCTTCCTGGGTGGAGGTGCTAACACCCCCTCTCACAGGAATGTGCACTGCCCTGGTGGTGAGCTTCAAAGGGCTTAGAGGCTTTGAAACTTGACTCCCAGGCCTGCTGCTAGCAGCAGATGGTCAGCCCCTTTGCAAACCCCCACTTTTGGTGGGAGCAAAGAGGGAAACCACACAAAGGGTAGGAGGAGTGGTCCCACCCGGCATGCACCACCCCTAAGGTGTTGCCTGCGAGGTGGACACTCCATTTCATTTTCCTCCATCATAGATGTAAGGAAGGGAAATAGCCAATCAGGGTTAAAGAAGGGACCTTTTCCTACAGGAAGTGGTCACTGTAGTGGGTGTGGCCACCCAAAGGTAAATGTCCCATTGGACACTATCCGGTAGCCCCTAAAACGCCCAATAAAATCAGTGTTGAGTGGGCATTACAGGACCAAGAAATCAGATTCGAAGGACACAAAGAAGACCAACACAAAGAAGCTCCAAGGCATGAGAACTGCGGACCTGCTGCACAAAGAAAAGGTGCGAAACCGTGCCTGCTGCACCCAGGATTAATACCTGCGTTGATGTACGCTGGCGATGCTGTTTTGATCACAAGGGCATCATTGGGTCTATAAAGGTTATTGGATGCCTTTGTGGGTTTAATGGATCCCCTGGACCTTTCGACAAAAAAAATTCAAAATCGCACACAATGGTGATTGGTCAGTGGAAGACAGCGAAGACAAAATGTTTCGATAACTGTGTTGAACTATCCCATATTTGGGTGTTTTGTTAGACGAACGAGGGTCTTGGAACCCTCAAATGGCTCTGAAAAAGAACACCATGTGAAGAGCAGCTGCAGCAACAGCAGATGTTGCCAGGAGGCTTGGAGCTAAGCAGTTGCAGGCCTTGATTAAAGTACTCTATGGCATTCTAAGGGTGTTATCTTTGAGGATATAAAGAAAGTACTGAGATGCAAAGGGTAGATAGGTTTTTGTGAAGCCTCTTGGCAGTCCCTGCTAGCAATCTGGCGTTTGTGATATATGAAGAACTTACCATAGGGTATTTATCGGACCTTATTGCTCTGGCAATGCGATGGCTTCGAATTTGGGCAAACCTGGCTACTGTCCTTAATCATTTATTGCTTAACGACTGTCCACTATTGGAGAATGGGCTCTTAATCCCTTGGCTTGGATACGTAAAGATTGGTTAGTGAAGGTGGGCCCTCCTGATCTTTTCAACCATCCTAAAACTGTGAGGAAAATTGATTTATTGGAGATCAAGAACTTGTCTCTTTCATTCATGGCTGTGGAAAGAGAAGGCAGGGAGCTTACCAAACCCTCAGTGAGAGCACATACTCTGCTGACGGGCCCAGCAATTGAGCAGTATTTGGTGACACTTAATAATCCTTACCATCGATTTTTATTGACGAGATTCAGTTTAAACATGATTTATTGGTTCTTACCTGTCTCCAAAGGCTTTAAAAAATTGAGGAGTTGGCCCTTTGCACCTGCAATAACTTCTCTGTACATGGCGTTACGTATTTTTAATTATTTTGCGTGTTTTATCAGGCATTAAGAAAGAGTTTTATTATGCCATTGTCAAAAGGAATAGACTTCCAACAAAGTAAGCCAGCACTGCTCTACCTGCAACTGCTTTCGTCCCCCTGGTTACTTTTGGCGCTGCAAGCTTTCTGGCGGGGGCTCCTGGAGTTAGGAAAAAACCTTTTAGATGTTAGAATGTGCTTCACATGGGATAACTTAGGGAATCGATTTGTGTTAAGGATGTCAAATTTTGTTGCACTGGAGTATCCCTTTTAAATTGTTCTTAATGACTTTTACTTTCAGGTTGTGTGTCTTCGAACAGGATATGTGGTCAAACGCTATTATCTGTTTACTTGTGGTGTATTCTGTACTTCTTATGGTTTTAAATCACCGAATAAAGTATTGCTGACTGATCACTTCTTGATAATCACATAATAGCCCAGAGTGTTAATGCGTCTGTTACCGAACATAGCATGTAACATGCATATTACAGATTCGCACTGTATGTCAGATCCGTGAGCTTGTTGCAGAGCTCCTTGAGGTACCTCTAAATTGCACCCTTGATCTGACTTTTGGGCCTTTTGAAAGCATCGCTCTGTACGTGAAGGGCATACTGGTGAAACCCTGCATATTTGACTTAATATTTTGTTATTTAAAGGATTCGAAATTAGACTGAGCATGGTACTAATAAACATGCATTAAGTTTGGATTGTGTGCTACATTAAGGGTTATTACGCTGCAGCATTCTCCAGGCTTTGAGATTGCTGCTTTCTCTGGAGGTTTGGTGGCAGACTTCTTGCTTGCTGCAGCTGAAATCTGATGTTCAGTGAGGGCATGAACATTAATGTGAAGTCACCAAAATGCCGGAGTTAGCGTAAATGACATCGCACGCCGACCAGGCGCTGTTTGTCCTTAAATGTCAGTGTCAGACAGGTGTTTAGAGCAGGTGTTTACACACGGTCTCGCAGATAAACACATCCACCTGCAAGCATGCACACAACCTACATTTAAAACCGTGTTCCTGAACAAGGATTTCGCTTTCTTCTAGTTCATCGACATAGAAGCAGGGAGAGGTAGACTTCTGTGGGAATGAGCTGTGTGGGTAGAGTGCTCGCTTGGCATGCGAAAAGTAGCGGGATCGATACCAGCCTTCTCCAAATGTATTCGTCTGACTTTTTTCATTGCCTTTATTTATTTGTTTTTCAACATTCTTAATGTCAAGAGATGCCCATTTCGTTCATTATAATGAAATTAAGAGAAGTTTCATTTTCTTTAAAGTCATGTGTGATTCGGTACCACTGGGTATTTGGAATGCTGTTGTTTGTCATGTATACGAAGGAATGAAAGTGGGAAAAGTTTATTTCGGGAAACTGAGAAGAGGAGCTCTCTCAAGGGTACGGTACATGGGGACTAAAGGCTTTCTGTTTGCCGCCCTTCTCTTTTTAGGAGTTCCCAAAAGAAACTTTTGCCACTTTCCTCAGTACGCATATAGAACCAATTTCTCAGAGTCCCATTTAACTTAAAAAAACATGAAACGTCTCTTAGTGTAATGAAAGGAACGGAATGGACAGGTCTTGACATTAGGAATGTGTCCAAACAAATAATGGCGATTAAGAATGTAAAAGAGACTCACTTGGAGAATGCGGGCATCGATCCCGCTACCTCTCGCATGCTAAGCGAGCGCTCTACCATTTGAGCTAATTCCCCTCTCTGTCACACTGGTCCTTCCAGTTCTGTTTGGCACATTTCGAAGTGCGCATGTGCATCAGGCCAACACTGCCTCATCTGGTCTTTGGTCGTCCTCTCCTTAAAGGAGTAGAAAGAGGTGACAAGTACCAGCACAAGGATGTTCTATTATCTCCATCAGTGGCTCAGCTGTCAGTGCAGACTCTTGGGAAACAATTTTCACGCGGAGAGAGGGAAGAGCGAAAGACGCAATTTAAGTGGGACTTGTGGAGTGCCTTCACTTTATGTGCAAGATGAGATGAAGTGCAATGCCTGTTTTACAGAAGATGCCTCTTTTGATTTTTTTTTTTCGATGACGCTCTTGCACTGGATGGTTTCTTCACAAATAAAAAGGTTTTAAACAAAATCCCATGTGTGCTGAGCTTCCATCAGATGATGCACGTTATCTTGGAGGGGAAACGTTACCTGCAGGGGAATTAGGTCAAATGGTAACTACATGTACTTGGCAGCTGCTAAACGTGCTGCCATAGAAAAGTGTCTGACACACGAGGTTGCGGCATATTGGGATTTTTTATGAAGGGGGGGGCTCTCTTCCCGCACGTATTGGGGAAATGGAGCAGTCCAAGACTGTTTGGGCTGCATTTGGGCTACCTAGGGCATCTTACCACTCTCCGGTTATGTAACCGGACATTTTACGTCGATGGCCACCACTTTGGCAAGGCGACACAGTAGCTGGGGGCATTCTGGACTTGAGAGTTTTTTCACCTTAACAGTTATCTGTTCGTTGGGTGCTTCAGTGTAAATCACAAGATATATATATATATTTATAGGATCATGTTTTTTTCTTACTGGCATGGCCGACGAAAAAGTACAGCACCATTGAGGCTCCTGCAGGAGGCTAGCAGACTCGACTTGCTGGCGGAAAACATGTGCGTTGAGGGGCAGCCCATGAGTCGAGTGGCAGCAGGAGTAACGGTGGCAGTAATCCCGTGTTTGCGACTGCATCCCGAAGCAAAATCAGGCTGGCAGTTGAACGGGAGAAGCCGCTCCCGGTATCGGAGAGCGGCCTCAGGGGTCAGGGCAGGCTGCGCGTTGCACATGCAAGAGCAGGCGGCACAGGCAAAGCCCTGTTGAAGGTGGGGTATAGTGGCGAAGGTGGAGAGAGCAGCGCAGAGACGTTTAAAGTGCTGCTTTCCCCAGGACATGGTCGATCAGTTGGGGGGGGGAGGGTAGGCAGTAGGCGGGGCTTTGGGGAACTCCTGGGGCAAAGTGGTGAAAGGTAGAGGCAGAGTCGGGCGGAGGGGCGGAAGAGGGATGGCAAAAGCATGGATCCAGAGGCAAAAAGAGAGAAAAATAGATAAGGTGGTTGATTTTAAAAAAAGAGCACATTTCGCACATTTTAATCCCACACTTTATGAAAACGTGGAGGACGAGGCTGCACTAAAGGATAAAGAGAGAGGGGAGGCAAGATTTGTGTGTGAGAAAAGGCCTATTTTTGACTTGGTTAGCCCACACTTTTTGCCTGATATTTGAAGTAGCCTAGACATTGCAGTGCCCAGGACCCCTGCTAACCATGATCCCTGAGCCAGAGCTTTCCCTAAAACTGTTGTGATGCATTGGCATAATTGGATACACCCTTAGCTACCACTATAAGTCCCTTGTAAAAGGGTACATAGGTACCCAGCGCATGGGGCATTATTGGTAAGCCCCCTAGGACAGTATCACTGATTGTGGATCTCTCCAGGGCCATGTATCCTGATGCACCCAGCACTGCCATTGCAGGCTGAGTGTCCTGGTGCAAACCTAAAACAGAGACGCGACATGGCACACTACCTGTCTGCCCCTGTCCACCATACGTTGCATTTAATATGGTTAAGACACCCCTCTGGAAGGCCTTACAGCCCTATTGCAGAGTGCATCATATTATATGTGAGGGCATACCTGCATGTGCAATATGCCCCCACTGTGTCCTTGGCAAACCTGGGACATAGTGAGTGAACAGAGCAGCCATTTTAATACATGTGCTGGACACTGGCCAACACGAGTTTCTCAGCGACACGAGGGGCACTCTGAACCCTAGGTTGTTTGATATCAAACAACTCAGAATGATAAATCCAAACTGGTACCAGTATTGGAATTACCCCTAAATGTACCCGGGAGGGTGGAGGGGTCACCTTAGAAGTGCTTCCTGCAAAAGCTAACTACCCTGGCATGGTTGCTGACTGGTTCTATCCAGCCTGCTACCTCCAGACCCAAGGGGAGAGTCCTATCTCTCTGGTTTGTAAAACAATTCCCTTCCTGGGTGGAGGTGCTAACACCCCCTCTCACAGGAATGTGCACTGCCCTGGTGGTGAGCTTCAAAGGGCTTAGAGGCTTTGAAACTTGACTCCCAGGCCTGCTGCTAGCAGCAGATGGTCAGCCCCTTTGCAAACCCCCACTTTTGGTGGGAGCAAAGAGGGAAACCACACAAAGGGTAGGAGGAGTGGTCCCACCCGGCATGCACCACCCCTAAGGTGTTGCCTGCGAGGTGGACACTCCATTTCATTTTCCTCCATCATAGATGTAAGGAAGGGAAATAGCCAATCAGGGTTAAAGAAGGGACCTTTTCCTACAGGAAGTGGTCACTGTAGTGGGTGTGGCCACCCAAAGGTAAATGTCCCATTGGACACTATCCGGTAGCCCCTAAAACGCCCAATAAAATCAGTGTTGAGTGGGCATTACAGGACCAAGAAATCAGATTCGAAGGACACAAAGAAGACCAACACAAAGAAGCTCCAAGGCATGAGAACTGCGGACCTGCTGCACAAAGAAAAGGTGCGAAACCGTGCCTGCTGCACCCAGGATTAATACCTGCGTTGATGTACGCTGGCGATGCTGTTTTGATCACAAGGGCATCATTGGGTCTATAAAGGTTATTGGATGCCTTTGTGGGTTTAATGGATCCCCTGGACCTTTCGACAAAAAAAATTCAAAATCGCACACAATGGTGATTGGTCAGTGGAAGACAGCGAAGACAAAATGTTTCGATAACTGTGTTGAACTATCCCATATTTGGGTGTTTTGTTAGACGAACGAGGGTCTTGGAACCCTCAAATGGCTCTGAAAAAGAACACCATGTGAAGAGCAGCTGCAGCAACAGCAGATGTTGCCAGGAGGCTTGGAGCTAAGCAGTTGCAGGCCTTGATTAAAGTACTCTATGGCATTCTAAGGGTGTTATCTTTGAGGATATAAAGAAAGTACTGAGATGCAAAGGGTAGATAGGTTTTTGTGAAGCCTCTTGGCAGTCCCTGCTAGCAATCTGGCGTTTGTGATATATGAAGAACTTACCATAGGGTATTTATCGGACCTTATTGCTCTGGCAATGCGATGGCTTCGAATTTGGGCAAACCTGGCTACTGTCCTTAATCATTTATTGCTTAACGACTGTCCACTATTGGAGAATGGGCTCTTAATCCCTTGGCTTGGATACGTAAAGATTGGTTAGTGAAGGTGGGCCCTCCTGATCTTTTCAACCATCCTAAAACTGTGAGGAAAATTGATTAATTGGAGATCAAGAACTTGTCTCTTTCATTCATGGCTGTGGAAAGAGAAGGCAGGGAGCTTACCAAACCCTCAGTGAGAGCACATACTCTGCTGACGGGCCCAGCAATTGAGCAGTATTTGGTGACACTTAATAATCCTTACCATCGATTTTTATTGACGAGATTCAGTTTAAACATGATTTATTGGTTCTTACCTGTCTCCAAAGGCTTTAAAAAATTGAGGAGTTGGCCCTTTGCACCTGCAATAACTTCTCTGTACATGGCGTTACGTATTTTTAATTATTTTGCGTGTTTTATCAGGCATTAAGAAAGTGTTTTATTATGCCATTGTCAAAAGGAATAGACTTCCAACAAAGTAAGCCAGCACTGCTCTACCTGCAACTGCTTTCGTCCCCCTGGTTACTTTTGGCGCTGCAAGCTTTCTGGCGGGGGCTCCTGGAGTTAGGAAAAAACCTTTTAGATGTTAGAATGTGCTTCACATGGGATAACTTAGGGAATCGATTTGTGTTAAGGATGTCAAATTTTGTTGCACTGGAGTATCCCTTTTAAATTGTTCTTAATGACTTTTACTTTCAGGTTGTGTGTCTTCGAACAGGATATGTGGTCAAACGCTATTATCTGTTTACTTGTGGTGTATTCTGTACTTCTTATGGTTTTAAATCACCGAATAAAGTATTGCTGACTGGTCACTTCTTGATAATCACATAATAGCCCAGAGTGTTAATGCGTCTGTTACCGAACATAGCATGTAACATGCATATTACAGATTCGCACTGTATGTCAGATCCGTGAGCTTGTTGCAGAGCTCCTTGAGGTACCTCTAAATTGCACCCTTGATCTGACTTTTGGGCCTTTTGAAAGCATCGCTCTGTACGTGAAGGGCATACTGGTGAAACCCTGCATATTTGACTTAATATTTTGTTATTTAAAGGATTCGAAATTAGACTGAGCATGGTACTAATAAACATGCATTAAGTTTGGATTGTGTGCTACATTAAGGGTTATTACGCTGCAGTATTCTCCAGGCTTTGAGATTGCTGCTTTCTCTGGAGGTTTGGTGGCAGACTTCTTGCTTGCTGCAGCTGAAATCTGATGTTCAGTGAGGGCATGAACATTAATGTGAAGTCACCAAAATGCCGGAGTTAGCGTAAATGACATCGCACGCCGACCAGGCGCTGTTTGTCCTTAAATGTCAGTGTCAGACAGGTGTTTAGAGCAGGTGTTTACACACGGTCTCGCAGATAAACACATCCACCTGCAAGCATGCACACAACCTACATTTAAAACCGTGTTCCTGAACAAGGATTTCGCTTTCTTCTAGTTCATCGACATAGAAGCAGGGAGAGGTAGACTTCTGTGGGAATGAGCTGTGTGGGTAGAGTGCTCGCTTGGCATGCGAAAAGTAGCGGGATCGATACCAGCCTTCTCCAAATGTATTCGTCTGACTTTTTTCGTTGCCTTTATTTATTTGTTTTTCAACATTCTTAATGTCAAGAGATGCCCATTTCGTTCATTATAATGAAATTAAGAGAAGTTTCATTTTCTTTAAAGTCATGTGTGATTCGGTACCACTGGGTATTTGGAATGCTGTTGTTTGTCATGTATACGAAGGAATGAAAGTGGGAAAAGTTAATTTTGGGAAACTGAGAAGAGGAGCTTGGGGACTAAAGGCTTTCTGTTCGCCGCCCTTCTCTTTTTAGGAGTTCCCAAAAGAAACTTTTGTTACTTTCCTCAGTACGCATATAGAACCAATTTCTCAGAGTCCCATTTAACTTAAAAAAACATGAAACGTCTCTTAGTGTAATGAAGGGAACGGAATGGACAGGTCTTGACATTAGGAATGTGTCCAAACAAATAATGGCGATTAAGAATGTAAACGAGACTCACTTGGAGAATGCGGGCATCGATCCCGCTACCTCTCGCATGCTAAGCGAGCGCCCTACCATTTGAGCTAATTCCCCTCTCTGACACACTGGTCCTACCAGTTCTGTTTGGCACATTTCGAAGTGCGCATGTGCATCAGGCCAACACTGCCTCATCTGGTCTTTGGTCGTCCTCTCCTTAAAGGAGCAGAAAGAGGTGAGAAGTACCAGCACAAGGATGTTCTATTATCTCCATTAGTGGCTCAGCTGTCAGTGCAGACTCTTGGGAAACACTTTTCACGAGGAGAGAGGGAAGAGCGAAAGACGCAATTTAAGTGGGACTTGTGGAGTGCCTTCACTTTATGTGCAAGATGAGATGAAGTGCAATGCCTGTTTTACAGCAGATGCCTCTTTTGATTTTTTTTTTTCTCTGACGCTCTTGCACTGGATGGTTTCTTCACAAATAAAAAGGTTTTAAACAAAATCCCATGTGTGCTGAGCTTCCATCAGATGATGCACGTTATCTTGGAGGGGAAACGTTACCTGCAGGGGAATTAGGTCAAATGGTAACTACATGTACTTGGCAGCTGCTAAACCTGCTGCCATAGAAAAGTGTCTGACACACGAGGTTGCGGCATATTGGGATTTTTTATGAAGGGGGGGGCTCTCTTCCTGCACGTATTGGGGAAATGGAGCAGTCCAAGACTGTTTGGGCTGCATTTGGGCTACCTAGGGCATCTTACCACTCTCCGGTTATGTAACCGGACATTTTACGTCGATGGCCACCACTTTGGCAAGGCGACACAGTAGCTGGGGGCATTCTGGACTTGAGAGTTTTTTCACCTTAACAGTTATCTGTTCGTTGGGTGCTTCAGTGTAAATCACAAGATATATATATATATTTATAGGATCATGTTTTTTTCTTACTGGCATGGCCGACGAAAAAGTACGGCACCATTGAGGCTCCTGCAGGAGGCTAGCAGACTCGACTTGCTGGCGGAAAACATGTGCGTTGAGGGGCAGCCCATGAGTCGAGTGGCAGCAGGAGTAACGGTGGCAGTAATCCCGTGTTTGCGACTGCATCCCGAAGCAAAATCAGGCTGGCAGTTGAACGGGAGAAGCCGCTCCCGGTATCGGAGAGCGGCCTCAGGGGTCAGGGCAGGCTGCGCGTTGCACATGCAAGAGCAGGCGGCACAGGCAAAGCCCTGTTGAAGGTGGGGTATAGTGGCGAAGGTGGAGAGAGCAGCGCAGAGACGTTTAAAGTGCTGCTTTCCCCAGGACATGGTCGATCAGTTGGGGGGGGGGGGGTAGGCAGTAGGCGGGGCTTTGGGTAACTCCCGGGGCAAAGTGGTGAAAGGTAGAGGCAGAGTCGGGTGGAGGGGCGGAAGAGGGATGGCAAAAGCATGGATCCAGAGGCAAAAAGAGAGAAAAATAGATAAGGTGGTTGATTTTAAAAAAAGAGCACATTTCGCACATTTTAATCCCACACTTTATGAAAACGTGGAGGCCGAGGCTGCACTAAAGGATAAAGAGAGAGGGGAGGCAAGATTTGTGTGTGAGAAAAGGCCTATTTTTGACTTGGTTAGCCCACACTTTTTGCCTGATATTTGAAGTAGCCTAGACATTGCAGTGCCCAGGACCCCTGCTAACCATGATCCCTGAGCCAGAGCTTTCCCTAAAACTGTTGTGATGCATTGGCATAATTGGATACACCCTTAGCTACCACTATAAGTCCCTTGTAAAAGGGTACATAGGTACCCAGCGCATGGGGCATTATTGGTAAGCCCCCTAGGACAGTATCACTGATTGTGGATCTCTCCAGGGCCATGTATCCAGATGCACCCAGCACTGCCATTGCAGGCTGAGTGTCCTGGTGCAAACCTAAAACTGAGACGCGACATGGCACACTACCTGTCTGCCCCTGTCCACCATACGTTGCATTTAATATGGTTAAGACACCCCTCTGGAAGGCCTTACAGCCCTATTGCAGAGTGCATCATATTATATGTGAGGGCATACCTGCATGTGCAATATGCCCCCACTGTGTCCTTGGCAAACCTGGGACATAGTGAGTGAACAGAGCAGCCATTTTAATACATGTGCTGGACACTGGCCAACACGAGTTTCTCAGCGACACGAGGGGCACTCTGAACCCTAGGTTGTTTGATATCAAACAACTCAGAATGATAAATCCAAACTGGTACCAGTATTGGAATTACCCCTAAATGTACCCGGGAGGGTGGAGGGGTCACCTTAGAAGTGCTTCCTGCAAAAGCTAACTACCCTGGCATGGTTGCTGACTGGTTCTATCCAGCCTGCTACCTCCAGACCCAAGGGGAGAGTCCTATCTCTCTGGTTTGTAAAACAATTCCCTTCCTGGGTGGAGGTGCTAACACCCCCTCTCACAGGAATGTGCACTGCCCTGGTGGTGAGCTTCAAAGGGCTTAGAGGCTTTGAAACTTGACTCCCAGGCCTGCTGCTAGCAGCAGATGGTCAGCCCCTTTGCAAACCCCCACTTTTGGTGGGAGCAAAGAGGGAAACCACACAAAGGGTAGGAGGAGTGGTCCCACCCGGCATGCACCACCCCTAAGGTGTTGCCTGCGAGGTGGACACTCCATTTCATTTTCCTCCATCATAGATGTAAGGAAGGGAAATAGCCAATCAGGGTTAAAGAAGGGACCTTTTCCTACAGGAAGTGGTCACTGTAGTGGGTGTGGCCACCCAAAGGTAAGTGTCCCATTGGACACTATCCGGTAGCCCCTAAAACGCCCAATAAAATCAGTGTTTAGTGGGCATTACAGGACCAAGAAATCAGATTCGAAGGACACAAAGAAGACCAACACAAAGAAGCTCCAAGGCATGAGAACTGCGGACCTGCTGCACAAAGAAAAGGTGCGAAACCGTGCCTGCTGCACCCAGGAATAATACCTGCGTTGATGTACGCTGGCAAAGCTGTTTTGATCACAAGGGCATCATTGGGTCTATAAAGGTTATTGGATGCCTTTGTGGGTTTAATGGATCCCCTGGACCTTTCGACAAAAAAAATTCAAAATCGCACCCAATGGTGATTGGTCAGTGGAAGACAGCGAAGACAAAATGTTTCGATAACTGTGTTGAACTATCCCATATTTGGGTGTTTTGTTTGACGAACGAGGGTCTTGGAACCCTCAAATGGCTCTGAAAAAGAACACCATGTGAAGAGCAGCTGCAGCAACAGCAGATGTTGCCAGGAGGCTTGGAGCTAAGCAGTTGCAGGCCTTGATTAAAGTACTCTATGGCATTCTAAGGGTGTTATCTTTGAGGATATAAAGAAAGTATTGAGATGCAAAGGGTAGATAGGTTTTTGTGAAGCCTCTTGGCAGTCCCTGCTAGCAATCTGGCGTTTGTAATATATGAAGAACTTACCATAGGGTATTTATCGGACCTTATTGCTCTGGCAATGCGATGGCTTCGAATTTGGGCAAACCTGGCTACTGTCCTTAATCATTTATTGCTTAACGACTGTCCACTATTGGAGAATGGGCTCTTAATCCCTTGGCTTGGATACGTAAAGATTGGTTAGTGAAGGTGGGCCCTCCTGATCTTTTCAACCATCCTAAAACTGTGAGGAAAATTGATTTATTGGAGATCAAGAACTTGTCTCTTTCATTCATGGCTGTGGAAAGAGAAGGCAGGGAGCTTACCAAACCCTCAGTGAGAGCACATACTCTGCTGACGGGCCCAGCAATTGAGCAGTATTTGGTGACACTTAATAATCCTTACCATCGATTTTTATTGACGAGATTCAGTTTAAACATGATTTATTGGTTCTTACCTGTCTCCAAAGGCTTTAAAAAATTGAGGAGTTGGCCCTTTGCACCTGCAATAACTTCTCTGTACATGGCGTTACGTATTTTTAATTATTTTGCGTGTTTTATCAGGCATTAAGAAAGTGTTTTATTATGCCATTGTCAAAAGGAATAGACTTCCAACAAAGTAAGCCAGCACTGCTCTACCTGCAACTGCTTTCGTCCCCCTGGTTACTTTTGGCGCTGCAAGCTTTCTGGCGGGGGCTCCTGGAGTTAGGAAAAAACCTTTTAGATGTTAGAATGTGCTTCACATGGGATAACTTAGGGAATCGATTTTTGTTAAGGATGTCAAATTTTGTTGCACTGGAGTATCCCTTTTAAATTGTTCTTAATGACTTTTACTTTCAGGTTGTGTGTCTTCGAACAGGATATGTGGTCAAACGCTATTATCTGTTTACTTGTGGTGTATTCTGTACTTCTTATGGTTTTAAATCACCGAATAAAGTATTGCTGACTGGTCACGTCTTGATAATCACATAATAGCCCAGAGTGTTAATGCGTCTGTTACCGAGCATAGCATGTAACATGCATATTACAGATTCGCACTGTATGTCAGATCCGTGAGCTTGTTGCAGAGCTCCTTGAGGTACCTCTAAATTGCACCCTTGATCTGACTTTTGGGCCTTTTGAAAGCATCGCTCTGTACGTGAAGGGCATACTGGTGAAACCCTGCATATTTGACTTAATATTTTGTTATTTAAAGGATTCGAAATTAGACTGAGCATGGTACTAATAAACATGCATTAAGTTTGGATTGTGTGCTACATTAAGGGTTATTACGCTGCAGTATTCTCCAGGCTGAGATTGCTGCTTTCTCTGGAGGTTTGGTGGCAGACTTCTTGCTTGCTGCAGCTGAAATCTGATGTTCAGTGAGGGCATGAACATTAATGTGAAGTCACCAAAATGCCGGAGTTAGCGTAAATGACATCGCACGCCGACCAGGCGCTGTTTGTCCTTAAATGTCAGTGTCAGACAGGTGTTTAGAGCAGGTGTTTACACACGGTCTCGCAGATAAACACATCCACCTGCAAGCATGCACACAACCTACATTTAAAACCGTGTTCCTCAACAAGGATTTCGCTTTCTTCTAGTTCATCGACATAGAAGCAGGGAGAGGTAGACTTCTGTGGGAATGAGCTGTGTGGGTAGAGTGCTCGCTTGACATGCGAAAAGTAGTCGGATCGATACCAGCCTTCTCCACATGTATTCGTCTGACTTTTTTCGTTGCCTTTATTTATTTATTTGTTTTTCAACATTCTTAATGTCAAGAGATGCCCATTTCGTTCATTATAATGAAATTAAGAGAAGTTTCATTTTCTTTAAAGTCATGTGTGATTCGGTACCACTGGGTATTTGGAATGCTGTTGTTTGTCATGTATACGAAGGAATGAAAGTGGGAAAAGTTTATTTCGGGAAACTGAGAAGAGGAGCTCTCTCAAGGGTACGGTACATGGGGACTAAAGGCTTTCTGTTTGCCGCCCTTCTCTTTTTAGGAGTTCCCAAAAGAAACTTTTGCCACTTTCCTCAGTACGCATATAGAACCAATTTCTCAGAGTCCCATTTAACTTAAAAAAACATGAAACGTCTCTTAGTGTAATGAAAGGAACGGAATGGACAGGTCTTGACATTAGGAATGTGTCCAAACAAATAATGGCGATTAAGAATGTAAAAGAGACTCACTTGGAGAATGCTGGCATCGATCCCGCTACCTCTCGCATGCTAAGCGAGCGCTCTACCATTTGAGCTAATTCCCCTCTCTGACACACTAGTCCTACCAGTTCTGTTTGGCACATTTCGAAGTGCGCATGTGCATCAGGCCAACACTGCCTCATCTGGTCTTTGGTCGTCCTCTCCTTAAAGGAGTAGAAAGAGGTGACAAGTACCAGCACAAGGATGTTCTATTATCTCCATCAGTGGCTCAGCTGTCAGTGCAGACTCTTGGGAAACAATTTTCACGAGGAGAGAGGGAAGAGCGAAAGACGCAATTTAAGTGGGACTTGTGGAGTGCCTTCACTTTATGTGCAAGATGAGATGAAGTGCAATGCCTGTTTTACAGAAGATGCCTCTTTTGATTTTTTTTTTTCGATGACGCTCTTGCACTGGATGGTTTCTTCACAAATAAAAAGGTTTTAAACAAAATCCAATGTGTGCTGAGCTTCCATCAGATGATGCACGTTATCTTGGAGGGGAAACGTTACCTGCAGGGGAATTAGGTCAAATGGTAACTACATGTACTTGGCAGCTGCTAAACCTGCTGCCATAGAAAAGTGTCTGACACACGAGGTTGCGGCATATTGGGATTTTTTATGAAGGGGGGGGCTCTCTTCCCGCACGTATTGGGGAAATGGAGCAGTCCAAGACTGTTTGGGCTGCATTTGGGCTACCTAGGGCATCTTACCACTCTCCGGTTATGTAACCGGACATTTTACGTCGATGGCCACCACTTTGGCAAGGCGACACAGTAGCTGGGGGCATTCTGGACTTGAGAGTTTTTTCACCTTAACAGTTATCTGTTCGTTGGGTGCTTCAGTGTAAATCACAAGATATATATATATATTTATAGGATCATGTTTTTTTCTTACTGGCATGGCCGACGAAAAAGTACGGCACCATTGAGGCTCCTGCAGGAGGCTAGCAGACTCGACTTGCTGGCGGAAAACATGTGCGTTGAGGGGCAGCCCATGAGTCGAGTGGCAGCAGGAGTAACGGTGGCAGTAATCCCGTGTTTGCGACTGCATCCCGAAGCAAAATCAGGCTGGCAGTTGAACGGGAGAAGCCGCTCCCGGTATCGGAGAGCGGCCTCAGGGGTCAGGGCAGGCTGCGCGTTGCACATGCAAGAGCAGGCGGCACAGGCAAAGCCCTGTTGAAGGTGGGGTATAGTGGCGAAGGGGGAGAGAGCAGCGCAGAGACGTTTAAAGTGCTGCTTTCCCCAGGACATGGTCGATCAGTTGGGGGGGGGGGGTAGGCAGTAGGTGGGGCTTTGGGGAACTCCTGGGGCAAAGTGGTGAAAGGTAGAGGCAGAGTCGGGCGGAGGGGCGGAAGAGGGATGGCAAAAGCATGGATCCAGAGGCAAAAAGAGAGAAAAATAGATAAGGTGGTTGATTTTTAAAAAAGAGCACATTTCGCACATTTTAATCCCACACTTTATGAAAACGTGGAGGCCGAGGCTGCACTAAAGGATAAAGAGAGAGGGGAGGCAAGATTTGTGTGTGAGAAAAGGCCTATTTTTGACTTGGTTAGCCCACACTTTTTGCCTGATATTTGAAGTAGCCTAGACATTGCAGTGCCCAGGACCCCTGCTAACCATGATCCCTGAGCCAGAGCTTTCCCTAAAACTGTTGTGATGCATTGGCATAATTGGATACACCCTTAGCTACCACTATAAGTCCCTTGTAAAAGGGTACATAGGTACCCAGCGCATGGGGCATTATTGGTAAGCCCCCTAGGACAGTATCACTGATTGTGGATCTCTCCAGGGCCATGTATCCAGATGCACCCAGCACTGCCATTGCAGGCTGAGTGTCCTGGTGCAAACCTAAAACAGAGACGCGACATGGCACACTACCTGTCTGCCCCTGTCCACCATACGTTGCATTTAATATGGTTAAGACACCCCTCTGGAAGGCCTTACAGCCCTATTGCAGAGTGCATCATATTATATGTGAGGGCATACCTGCATGTGCAATATGCCCCCACTGTGTCCTTGGCAAACCTGGGACATAGTGAGTGAACAGAGCAGCCATTTTAATACATGTGCTGGACACTGGCCAACACGAGTTTCTCAGCGACACGAGGGGCACTCTGAACCCTAGGTTGTTTGATATCAAACAACTCAGAATGATAAATCCAAACTGGTACCAGTATTGGAATTACCCCTAAATGTACCCGGGAGGGTGGAGGGGTCACCTTAGAAGTGCTTCCTGCAAAAGCTAACTACCCTGGCATGGTTGCTGACTGGTTCTATCCAGCCTGCTACCTCCAGACCCAAGGGGAGAGTCCTATCTCTCTGGTTTGTAAAACAATTCCCTTCCTGGGTGGAGGTGCTAACACCCCCTCTCACAGGAATGTGCACTGCCCTGGTGGTGAGCTTCAAAGGGCTTAGAGGCTTTGAAACTTGACTCCCAGGCCTGCTGCTAGCAGCAGATGGTCAGCCCCTTTGCAAACCCCCACTTTTGGTGGGAGCAAAGAGGGAAACCACACAAAGGGTAGGAGGAGTGGTCCCACCCGGCATGCACCACCCCTAAGGTGTTGCCTGCGAGGTGGACACTCCATTTCATTTTCCTCCATCATAGATGTAAGGAAGGGAAATAGCCAATCAGGGTTAAAGAAGGGACCTTTTCCTACAGGAAGTGGTCACTGTAGTGGGTGTGGCCACCCAAAGGTAAATGTCCCATTGGACACTATCCGGTAGCCCCTAAAACGCCCAATAAAATCAGTGTTGAGTGGGCATTACAGGACCAAGAAATCAGATTCGAAGGACACAAAGAAGACCAACACAAAGAAGCTCCAAGGCATGAGAACTGCGGACCTGCTGCACAAAGAAAAGGTGCGAAACCGTGCCTGCTGCACCCAGGATTAATACCTGCGTTGATGTACGCTGGCGATGCTGTTTTGATCACAAGGGCATCATTGGGTCTATAAAGGTTATTGGATGCCTTTGTGGGTTTAATGGATCCCCTGGACCTTTCGACAAAAAAAATTCAAAATCGCACACAATGGTGATTGGTCAGTGGAAGACAGCGAAGACAAAATGTTTCGATAACTGTGTTGAACTATCCCATATTTGGGTGTTTTGTTAGACGAACGAGGGTCTTGGAACCCTCAAATGGCTCTGAAAAAGAACACCATGTGAAGAGCAGCTGCAGCAACAGCAGATGTTGCCAGGAGGCTTGGAGCTAAGCAGTTGCAGGCCTTGATTAAAGTACTCTATGGCATTCTAAGGGTGTTATCTTTGAGGATATAAAGAAAGTACTGAGATGCAAAGGGTAGATAGGTTTTTGTGAAGCCTCTTGGCAGTCCCTGCTAGCAATCTGGCGTTTGTGATATATGAAGAACTTACCATAGGGTATTTATCGGACCTTATTGCTCTGGCAATGCGATGGCTTCGAATTTGGGCAAACCTGGCTACTGTCCTTAATCATTTATTGCTTAACGACTGTCCACTATTGGAGAATGGGCTCTTAATCCCTTGGCTTGGATACGTAAAGATTGGTTAGTGAAGGTGGGCCCTCCTGATCTTTTCAACCATCCTAAAACTGTGAGGAAAATTGATTTATTGGAGATCAAGAACTTGTCTCTTTCATTCATGGCTGTGGAAAGAGAAGGCAGGGAGCTTACCAAACCCTCAGTGAGAGCACATACTCTGCTGACGGGCCCAGCAATTGAGCAGTATTTGGTGACACTTAATAATCCTTACCATCGATTTTTATTGACGAGATTCAGTTTAAACATGATTTATTGGTTCTTACCTGTCTCCAAAGGCTTTAAAAAATTGAGGAGTTGGCCCTTTGCACCTGCAATAACTTCTCTGTACATGGCGTTACGTATTTTTAATTATTTTGCGTGTTTTATCAGGCATTAAGAAAGAGTTTTATTATGCCATTGTCAAAAGGAATAGACTTCCAACAAAGTAAGCCAGCACTGCTCTACCTGCAACTGCTTTCGTCCCCCTGGTTACTTTTGGCGCTGCAAGCTTTCTGGCGGGGGCTCCTGGAGTTAGGAAAAAACCTTTTAGATGTTAGAATGTGCTTCACATGGGATAACTTAGGGAATCGATTTGTGTTAAGGATGTCAAATTTTGTTGCACTGGAGTATCCCTTTTAAATTGTTCTTAATGACTTTTACTTTCAGGTTGTGTGTCTTCGAACAGGATATGTGGTCAAACGCTATTATCTGTTTACTTGTGGTGTATTCTGTACTTCTTATGGTTTTAAATCACCGAATAAAGTATTGCTGACTGGTCACTTCTTGATAATCACATAATAGCCCAGAGTGTTAATGCGTCTGTTACCGAACATAGCATGTAACATGCATATTACAGATTCGCACTGTATGTCAGATCCGTGAGCTTGTTGCAGAGCTCCTTGAGGTACCTCTAAATTGCACCCTTGATCTGACTTTTGGGCCTTTTGAAAGCATCGCTCTGTACGTGAAGGGCATACTGGTGAAACCCTGCATATTTGACTTAATATTTTGTTATTTAAAGGATTCGAAATTAGACTGAGCATGGTACTAATAAACATGCATTAAGTTTGGATTGTGTGCTACATTAAGGGTTATTACGCTGCAGCATTCTCCAGGCTTTGAGATTGCTGCTTTCTCTGGAGGTTTGGTGGCAGACTTCTTGCTTGCTGCAGCTGAAATCTGATGTTCAGTGAGGGCATGAACATTAATGTGAAGTCACCAAAATGCCGGAGTTAGCGTAAATGACATCGCACGCCGACCAGGCGCTGTTTGTCCTTAAATGTCAGTGTCAGACAGGTGTTTAGAGCAGGTGTTTACACACGGTCTCGCAGATAAACACATCCACCTGCAAGCATGCACACAACCTACATTTAAAACCGTGTTCCTGAACAAGGATTTCGCTTTCTTCTAGTTCATCGACATAGAAGCAGGGAGAGGTAGACTTCTGTGGGAATGAGCTGTGTGGGTAGAGTGCTCGCTTGGCATGCGAAAAGTAGCGGGATCGATACCAGCCTTCTCCAAATGTATTCGTCTGACTTTTTTCATTGCCTTTATTTATTTGTTTTTCAACATTCTTAATGTCAAGAGATGCCCATTTCGTTCATTATAATGAAATTAAGAGAAGTTTCATTTTCTTTAAAGTCATGTGTGATTCGGTACCACTGGGTATTTGGAATGCTGTTGTTTGTCATGTATACGAAGGAATGAAAGTGGGAAAAGTTTATTTCGGGAAACTGAGAAGAGGAGCTCTCTCAAGGGTACGGTACATGGGGACTAAAGGCTTTCTGTTTGCCGCCCTTCTCTTTTTAGGAGTTCCCAAAAGAAACTTTTGCCACTTTCCTCAGTACGCATATAGAACCAATTTCTCAGAGTCCCATTTAACTTAAAAAAACATGAAACGTCTCTTAGTGTAATGAAAGGAACGGAATGGACAGGTCTTGACATTAGGAATGTGTCCAAACAAATAATGGCGATTAAGAATGTAAAAGAGACTCACTTGGAGAATGCGGGCATCGATCCCGCTACCTCTCGCATGCTAAGCGAGCGCTCTACCATTTGAGCTAATTCCCCTCTCTGTCACACTGGTCCTTCCAGTTCTGTTTGGCACATTTCGAAGTGCGCATGTGCATCAGGCCAACACTGCCTCATCTGGTCTTTGGTCGTCCTCTCCTTAAAGGAGTAGAAAGAGGTGACAAGTACCAGCACAAGGATGTTCTATTATCTCCATCAGTGGCTCAGCTGTCAGTGCAGACTCTTGGGAAACAATTTTCACGCGGAGAGAGGGAAGAGCGAAAGACGCAATTTAAGTGGGACTTGTGGAGTGCCTTCACTTTATGTGCAAGATGAGATGAAGTGCAATGCCTGTTTTACAGAAGATGCCTCTTTTGATTTTTTTTTTTCGATGACGCTCTTGCACTGGATGGTTTCTTCACAAATAAAAAGGTTTTAAACAAAATCCCATGTGTGCTGAGCTTCCATCAGATGATGCACGTTATCTTGGAGGGGAAACGTTACCTGCAGGGGAATTAGGTCAAATGGTAACTACATGTACTTGGCAGCTGCTAAACGTGCTGCCATAGAAAAGTGTCTGACACACGAGGTTGCGGCATATTGGGATTTTTTATGAAGGGGGGGGCTCTCTTCCCGCACGTATTGGGGAAATGGAGCAGTCCAAGACTGTTTGGGCTGCATTTGGGCTACCTAGGGCATCTTACCACTCTCCGGTTATGTAACCGGACATTTTACGTCGATGGCCACCACTTTGGCAAGGCGACACAGTAGCTGGGGGCATTCTGGACTTGAGAGTTTTTTCACCTTAACAGTTATCTGTTCGTTGGGTGCTTCAGTGTAAATCACAAGATATATATATATATTTATAGGATCATGTTTTTTTCTTACTGGCATGGCCGACGAAAAAGTACAGCACCATTGAGGCTCCTGCAGGAGGCTAGCAGACTCGACTTGCTGGCGGAAAACATGTGCGTTGAGGGGCAGCCCATGAGTCGAGTGGCAGCAGGAGTAACGGTGGCAGTAATCCCGTGTTTGCGACTGCATCCCGAAGCAAAATCAGGCTGGCAGTTGAACGGGAGAAGCCGCTCCCGGTATCGGAGAGCGGCCTCAGGGGTCAGGGCAGGCTGCGCGTTGCACATGCAAGAGCAGGCGGCACAGGCAAAGCCCTGTTGAAGGTGGGGTATAGTGGCGAAGGTGGAGAGAGCAGCGCAGAGACGTTTAAAGTGCTGCTTTCCCCAGGACATGGTCGATCAGTTGGGGGGGGGAGGGTAGGCAGTAGGCGGGGCTTTGGGGAACTCCTGGGGCAAAGTGGTGAAAGGTAGAGGCAGAGTCGGGCGGAGGGGCGGAAGAGGGATGGCAAAAGCATGGATCCAGAGGCAAAAAGAGAGAAAAATAGATAAGGTGGTTGATTTTAAAAAAAGAGCACATTTCGCACATTTTAATCCCACACTTTATGAAAACGTGGAGGACGAGGCTGCACTAAAGGATAAAGAGAGAGGGGAGGCAAGATTTGTGTGTGAGAAAAGGCCTATTTTTGACTTGGTTAGCCCACACTTTTTGCCTGATATTTGAAGTAGCCTAGACATTGCAGTGCCCAGGACCCCTGCTAACCATGATCCCTGAGCCAGAGCTTTCCCTAAAACTGTTGTGATGCATTGGCATAATTGGATACACCCTTAGCTACCACTATAAGTCCCTTGTAAAAGGGTACATAGGTACCCAGCGCATGGGGCATTATTGGTAAGCCCCCTAGGACAGTATCACTGATTGTGGATCTCTCCAGGGCCATGTATCCTGATGCACCCAGCACTGCCATTGCAGGCTGAGTGTCCTGGTGCAAACCTAAAACAGAGACGCGACATGGCACACTACCTGTCTGCCCCTGTCCACCATACGTTGCATTTAATATGGTTAAGACACCCCTCTGGAAGGCCTTACAGCCCTATTGCAGAGTGCATCATATTATATGTGAGGGCATACCTGCATGTGCAATATGCCCCCACTGTGTCCTTGGCAAACCTGGGACATAGTGAGTGAACAGAGCAGCCATTTTAATACATGTGCTGGACACTGGCCAACACGAGTTTCTCAGCGACACGAGGGGCACTCTGAACCCTAGGTTGTTTGATATCAAACAACTCAGAATGATAAATCCAAACTGGTACCAGTATTGGAATTACCCCTAAATGTACCCGGGAGGGTGGAGGGGTCACCTTAGAAGTGCTTCCTGCAAAAGCTAACTACCCTGGCATGGTTGCTGACTGGTTCTATCCAGCCTGCTACCTCCAGACCCAAGGGGAGAGTCCTATCTCTCTGGTTTGTAAAACAATTCCCTTCCTGGGTGGAGGTGCTAACACCCCCTCTCACAGGAATGTGCACTGCCCTGGTGGTGAGCTTCAAAGGGCTTAGAGGCTTTGAAACTTGACTCCCAGGCCTGCTGCTAGCAGCAGATGGTCAGCCCCTTTGCAAACCCCCACTTTTGGTGGGAGCAAAGAGGGAAACCACACAAAGGGTAGGAGGAGTGGTCCCACCCGGCATGCACCACCCCTAAGGTGTTGCCTGCGAGGTGGACACTCCATTTCATTTTCCTCCATCATAGATGTAAGGAAGGGAAATAGCCAATCAGGGTTAAAGAAGGGACCTTTTCCTACAGGAAGTGGTCACTGTAGTGGGTGTGGCCACCCAAAGGTAAATGTCCCATTGGACACTATCCGGTAGCCCCTAAAACGCCCAATAAAATCAGTGTTGAGTGGGCATTACAGGACCAAGAAATCAGATTCGAAGGACACAAAGAAGACCAACACAAAGAAGCTCCAAGGCATGAGAACTGCGGACCTGCTGCACAAAGAAAAGGTGCGAAACCGTGCCTGCTGCACCCAGGATTAATACCTGCGTTGATGTACGCTGGCGATGCTGTTTTGATCACAAGGGCATCATTGGGTCTATAAAGGTTATTGGATGCCTTTGTGGGTTTAATGGATCCCCTGGACCTTTCGACAAAAAAAATTCAAAATCGCACACAATGGTGATTGGTCAGTGGAAGACAGCGAAGACAAAATGTTTCGATAACTGTGTTGAACTATCCCATATTTGGGTGTTTTGTTAGACGAACGAGGGTCTTGGAACCCTCAAATGGCTCTGAAAAAGAACACCATGTGAAGAGCAGCTGCAGCAACAGCAGATGTTGCCAGGAGGCTTGGAGCTAAGCAGTTGCAGGCCTTGATTAAAGTACTCTATGGCATTCTAAGGGTGTTATCTTTGAGGATATAAAGAAAGTACTGAGATGCAAAGGGTAGATAGGTTTTTGTGAAGCCTCTTGGCAGTCCCTGCTAGCAATCTGGCGTTTGTGATATATGAAGAACTTACCATAGGGTATTTATCGGACCTTATTGCTCTGGCAATGCGATGGCTTCGAATTTGGGCAAACCTGGCTACTGTCCTTAATCATTTATTGCTTAACGACTGTCCACTATTGGAGAATGGGCTCTTAATCCCTTGGCTTGGATACGTAAAGATTGGTTAGTGAAGGTGGGCCCTCCTGATCTTTTCAACCATCCTAAAACTGTGAGGAAAATTGATTAATTGGAGATCAAGAACTTGTCTCTTTCATTCATGGCTGTGGAAAGAGAAGGCAGGGAGCTTACCAAACCCTCAGTGAGAGCACATACTCTGCTGACGGGCCCAGCAATTGAGCAGTATTTGGTGACACTTAATAATCCTTACCATCGATTTTTATTGACGAGATTCAGTTTAAACATGATTTATTGGTTCTTACCTGTCTCCAAAGGCTTTAAAAAATTGAGGAGTTGGCCCTTTGCACCTGCAATAACTTCTCTGTACATGGCGTTACGTATTTTTAATTATTTTGCGTGTTTTATCAGGCATTAAGAAAGTGTTTTATTATGCCATTGTCAAAAGGAATAGACTTCCAACAAAGTAAGCCAGCACTGCTCTACCTGCAACTGCTTTCGTCCCCCTGGTTACTTTTGGCGCTGCAAGCTTTCTGGCGGGGGCTCCTGGAGTTAGGAAAAAACCTTTTAGATGTTAGAATGTGCTTCACATGGGATAACTTAGGGAATCGATTTGTGTTAAGGATGTCAAATTTTGTTGCACTGGAGTATCCCTTTTAAATTGTTCTTAATGACTTTTACTTTCAGGTTGTGTGTCTTCGAACAGGATATGTGGTCAAACGCTATTATCTGTTTACTTGTGGTGTATTCTGTACTTCTTATGGTTTTAAATCACCGAATAAAGTATTGCTGACTGGTCACTTCTTGATAATCACATAATAGCCCAGAGTGTTAATGCGTCTGTTACCGAACATAGCATGTAACATGCATATTACAGATTCGCACTGTATGTCAGATCCGTGAGCTTGTTGCAGAGCTCCTTGAGGTACCTCTAAATTGCACCCTTGATCTGACTTTTGGGCCTTTTGAAAGCATCGCTCTGTACGTGAAGGGCATACTGGTGAAACCCTGCATATTTGACTTAATATTTTGTTATTTAAAGGATTCGAAATTAGACTGAGCATGGTACTAATAAACATGCATTAAGTTTGGATTGTGTGCTACATTAAGGGTTATTACGCTGCAGTATTCTCCAGGCTTTGAGATTGCTGCTTTCTCTGGAGGTTTGGTGGCAGACTTCTTGCTTGCTGCAGCTGAAATCTGATGTTCAGTGAGGGCATGAACATTAATGTGAAGTCACCAAAATGCCGGAGTTAGCGTAAATGACATCGCACGCCGACCAGGCGCTGTTTGTCCTTAAATGTCAGTGTCAGACAGGTGTTTAGAGCAGGTGTTTACACACGGTCTCGCAGATAAACACATCCACCTGCAAGCATGCACACAACCTACATTTAAAACCGTGTTCCTGAACAAGGATTTCGCTTTCTTCTAGTTCATCGACATAGAAGCAGGGAGAGGTAGACTTCTGTGGGAATGAGCTGTGTGGGTAGAGTGCTCGCTTGGCATGCGAAAAGTAGCGGGATCGATACCAGCCTTCTCCAAATGTATTCGTCTGACTTTTTTCGTTGCCTTTATTTATTTGTTTTTCAACATTCTTAATGTCAAGAGATGCCCATTTCGTTCATTATAATGAAATTAAGAGAAGTTTCATTTTCTTTAAAGTCATGTGTGATTCGGTACCACTGGGTATTTGGAATGCTGTTGTTTGTCATGTATACGAAGGAATGAAAGTGGGAAAAGTTAATTTTGGGAAACTGAGAAGAGGAGCTTGGGGACTAAAGGCTTTCTGTTCGCCGCCCTTCTCTTTTTAGGAGTTCCCAAAAGAAACTTTTGTTACTTTCCTCAGTACGCATATAGAACCAATTTCTCAGAGTCCCATTTAACTTAAAAAAACATGAAACGTCTCTTAGTGTAATGAAGGGAACGGAATGGACAGGTCTTGACATTAGGAATGTGTCCAAACAAATAATGGCGATTAAGAATGTAAAAGAGACTCACTTGGAGAATGCGGGCATCGATCCCGCTACCTCTCGCATGCTAAGCGAGCGCTCTACCATTTGAGCTAATTCCCCTCTCTGACACACTGGTCCTACCAGTTCTGTTTGGCACATTTCGAAGTGCGCATGTGCATCAGGCCAACACTGCCTCATCTGGTCTTTGGTCGTCCTCTCCTTAAAGGAGCAGAAAGAGGTGAGAAGTACCAGCACAAGGATGTTCTATTATCTCCATTAGTGGCTCAGCTGTCAGTGCAGACTCTTGGGAAACACTTTTCACGAGGAGAGAGGGAAGAGCGAAAGACGCAATTTAAGTGGGACTTGTGGAGTGCCTTCACTTTATGTGCAAGATGAGATGAAGTGCAATGCCTGTTTTACAGCAGATGCCTCTTTTGATTTTTTTTTTTCTCTGACGCTCTTGCACTGGATGGTTTCTTCACAAATAAAAAGGTTTTAAACAAAATCCCATGTGTGCTGAGCTTCCATCAGATGATGCACGTTATCTTGGAGGGGAAACGTTACCTGCAGGGGAATTAGGTCAAATGGTAACTACATGTACTTGGCAGCTGCTAAACCTGCTGCCATAGAAAAGTGTCTGACACACGAGGTTGCGGCATATTGGGATTTTTTATGAAGGGGGGGGCTCTCTTCCTGCACGTATTGGGGAAATGGAGCAGTCCAAGACTGTTTGGGCTGCATTTGGGCTACCTAGGGCATCTTACCACTCTCCGGTTATGTAACCGGACATTTTACGTCGATGGCCACCACTTTGGCAAGGCGACACAGTAGCTGGGGGCATTCTGGACTTGAGAGTTTTTTCACCTTAACAGTTATCTGTTCGTTGGGTGCTTCAGTGTAAATCACAAGATATATATATATATTTATAGGATCATGTTTTTTTCTTACTGGCATGGCCGACGAAAAAGTACGGCACCATTGAGGCTCCTGCAGGAGGCTAGCAGACTCGACTTGCTGGCGGAAAACATGTGCGTTGAGGGGCAGCCCATGAGTCGAGTGGCAGCAGGAGTAACGGTGGCAGTAATCCCGTGTTTGCGACTGCATCCCGAAGCAAAATCAGGCTGGCAGTTGAACGGGAGAAGCCGCTCCCGGTATCGGAGAGCGGCCTCAGGGGTCAGGGCAGGCTGCGCGTTGCACATGCAAGAGCAGGCGGCACAGGCAAAGCCCTGTTGAAGGTGGGGTATAGTGGCGAAGGTGGAGAGAGCAGCGCAGAGACGTTTAAAGTGCTGCTTTCCCCAGGACATGGTCGATCAGTTGGGGGGGGGGGGGGTAGGCAGTAGGCGGGGCTTTGGGTAACTCCCGGGGCAAAGTGGTGAAAGGTAGAGGCAGAGTCGGGTGGAGGGGCGGAAGAGGGATGGCAAAAGCATGGATCCAGAGGCAAAAAGAGAGAAAAATAGATAAGGTGGTTGATTTTAAAAAAAGAGCACATTTCGCACATTTTAATCCCACACTTTATGAAAACGTGGAGGCCGAGGCTGCACTAAAGGATAAAGAGAGAGGGGAGGCAAGATTTGTGTGTGAGAAAAGGCCTATTTTTGACTTGGTTAGCCCACACTTTTTGCCTGATATTTGAAGTAGCCTAGACATTGCAGTGCCCAGGACCCCTGCTAACCATGATCCCTGAGCCAGAGCTTTCCCTAAAACTGTTGTGATGCATTGGCATAATTGGATACACCCTTAGCTACCACTATAAGTCCCTTGTAAAAGGGTACATAGGTACCCAGCGCATGGGGCATTATTGGTAAGCCCCCTAGGACAGTATCACTGATTGTGGATCTCTCCAGGGCCATGTATCCAGATGCACCCAGCACTGCCATTGCAGGCTGAGTGTCCTGGTGCAAACCTAAAACTGAGACGCGACATGGCACACTACCTGTCTGCCCCTGTCCACCATACGTTGCATTTAATATGGTTAAGACACCCCTCTGGAAGGCCTTACAGCCCTATTGCAGAGTGCATCATATTATATGTGAGGGCATACCTGCATGTGCAATATGCCCCCACTGTGTCCTTGGCAAACCTGGGACATAGTGAGTGAACAGAGCAGCCATTTTAATACATGTGCTGGACACTGGCCAACACGAGTTTCTCAGCGACACGAGGGGCACTCTGAACCCTAGGTTGTTTGATATCAAACAACTCAGAATGATAAATCCAAACTGGTACCAGTATTGGAATTACCCCTAAATGTACCCGGGAGGGTGGAGGGGTCACCTTAGAAGTGCTTCCTGCAAAAGCTAACTACCCTGGCATGGTTGCTGACTGGTTCTATCCAGCCTGCTACCTCCAGACCCAAGGGGAGAGTCCTATCTCTCTGGTTTGTAAAACAATTCCCTTCCTGGGTGGAGGTGCTAACACCCCCTCTCACAGGAATGTGCACTGCCCTGGTGGTGAGCTTCAAAGGGCTTAGAGGCTTTGAAACTTGACTCCCAGGCCTGCTGCTAGCAGCAGATGGTCAGCCCCTTTGCAAACCCCCACTTTTGGTGGGAGCAAAGAGGGAAACCACACAAAGGGTAGGAGGAGTGGTCCCACCCGGCATGCACCACCCCTAAGGTGTTGCCTGCGAGGTGGACACTCCATTTCATTTTCCTCCATCATAGATGTAAGGAAGGGAAATAGCCAATCAGGGTTAAAGAAGGGACCTTTTCCTACAGGAAGTGGTCACTGTAGTGGGTGTGGCCACCCAAAGGTAAGTGTCCCATTGGACACTATCCGGTAGCCCCTAAAACGCCCAATAAAATCAGTGTTTAGTGGGCATTACAGGACCAAGAAATCAGATTCGAAAGACACAAAGAAGACCAACACAAAGAAGCTCCAAGGCATGAGAACTGCGGACCTGCTGCACAAAGAAAAGGTGCGAAACCGTGCCTGCTGCACCCAGGAATAATACCTGCGTTGATGTACGCTGGCAAAGCTGTTTTGATCACAAGGGCATCATTGGGTCTATAAAGGTTATTGGATGCCTTTGTGGGTTTAATGGATCCCCTGGACCTTTCGACAAAAAAAATTCAAAATCGCACCCAATGGTGATTGGTCAGTGGAAGACAGCGAAGACAAAATGTTTCGATAACTGTGTTGAACTATCCCATATTTGGGTGTTTTGTTTGACGAACGAGGGTCTTGGAACCCTCAAATGGCTCTGAAAAAGAACACCATGTGAAGAGCAGCTGCAGCAACAGCAGATGTTGCCAGGAGGCTTGGAGCTAAGCAGTTGCAGGCCTTGATTAAAGTACTCTATGGCATTCTAAGGGTGTTATCTTTGAGGATATAAAGAAAGTATTGAGATGCAAAGGGTAGATAGGTTTTTGTGAAGCCTCTTGGCAGTCCCTGCTAGCAATCTGGCGTTTGTAATATATGAAGAACTTACCATAGGGTATTTATCGGACCTTATTGCTCTGGCAATGCGATGGCTTCGAATTTGGGCAAACCTGGCTACTGTCCTTAATCATTTATTGCTTAACGACTGTCCACTATTGGAGAATGGGCTCTTAATCCCTTGGCTTGGATACGTAAAGATTGGTTAGTGAAGGTGGGCCCTCCTGATCTTTTCAACCATCCTAAAACTGTGAGGAAAATTGATTTATTGGAGATCAAGAACTTGTCTCTTTCATTCATGGCTGTGGAAAGAGAAGGCAGGGAGCTTACCAAACCCTCAGTGAGAGCACATACTCTGCTGACGGGCCCAGCAATTGAGCAGTATTTGGTGACACTTAATAATCCTTACCATCGATTTTTATTGACGAGATTCAGTTTAAACATGATTTATTGGTTCTTACCTGTCTCCAAAGGCTTTAAAAAATTGAGGAGTTGGCCCTTTGCACCTGCAATAACTTCTCTGTACATGGCGTTACGTATTTTTAATTATTTTGCGTGTTTTATCAGGCATTAAGAAAGTGTTTTATTATGCCATTGTCAAAAGGAATAGACTTCCAACAAAGTAAGCCAGCACTGCTCTACCTGCAACTGCTTTCGTCCCCCTGGTTACTTTTGGCGCTGCAAGCTTTCTGGCGGGGGCTCCTGGAGTTAGGAAAAAACCTTTTAGATGTTAGAATGTGCTTCACATGGGATAACTTAGGGAATCGATTTGTGTTAAGGATGTCAAATTTTGTTGCACTGGAGTATCCCTTTTAAATTGTTCTTAATGACTTTTACTTTCAGGTTGTGTGTCTTCGAACAGGATATGTGGTCAAACGCTATTATCTGTTTACTTGTGGTGTATTCTGTACTTCTTATGGTTTTAAATCACCGAATAAAGTATTGCTGACTGGTCACTTCTTGATAATCACATAATAGCCCAGAGTGTTAATGCGTCTGTTACCGAACATAGCATGTAACATGCATATTACAGATTCGCACTGTATGTCAGATCCGTGAGCTTGTTGCAGAGCTCCTTGAGGTACCTCTAAATTGCACCCTTGATCTGACTTTTGGGCCTTTTGAAAGCATCGCTCTGTACGTGAAGGGCATACTGGTGAAACCCTGCATATTTGACTTAATATTTTGTTATTTAAAGGATTCGAAATTAGACTGAGCATGGTACTAATAAACATGCATTAAGTTTGGATTGTGTGCTACATTAAGGGTTATTACGCTGCAGCATTCTCCAGGCTTTGAGATTGCTGCTTTCTCTGGAGGTTTGGTGGCAGACTTCTTGCTTGCTGCAGCTGAAATCTGATGTTCAGTGAGGGCATGAACATTAATGTGAAGTCACCAAAATGCCGGAGTTAGCGTAAATGACATCGCACGCCGACCAGGCGCTGTTTGTCCTTAAATGTCAGTGTCAGACAGGTGTTTAGAGCAGGTGTTTACACACGGTCTCGCAGATAAACACATCCACCTGCAAGCATGCACACAACCTACATTTAAAACCGTGTTCCTGAACAAGGATTTCGCTTTCTTCTAGTTCATCGACATAGAAGCAGGGAGAGGTAGACTTCTGTGGGAATGAGCTGTGTGGGTAGAGTGCTCGCTTGGCATGCGAAAAGTAGCGGGATCGATACCAGCCTTCTCCAAATGTATTCGTCTGACTTTTTTCATTGCCTTTATTTATTTGTTTTTCAACATTCTTAATGTCAAGAGATGCCCATTTCGTTCATTATAATGAAATTAAGAGAAGTTTCATTTTCTTTAAAGTCATGTGTGATTCGGTACCACTGGGTATTTGGAATGCTGTTGTTTGTCATGTATACGAAGGAATGAAAGTGGGAAAAGTTAATTTTGGGAAACTGAGAAGAGGAGCTTGGGGACTAAAGGCTTTCTGTTCGCCGCCCTTCTCTTTTTAGGAGTTCCCAAAAGAAACTTTTGTTACTTTCCTCAGTACGCATATAGAACCAATTTCTCAGAGTCCCATTTAACTTAAAAAAACATGAAACGTCTCTTAGTGTAATGAAGGGAACGGAATGGACAGGTCTTGACATTAGGAATGTGTCCAAACAAATAATGGCGATTAAGAATGTAAAAGAGACTCACTTGGAGAATGCGGGCATCGATCCCGCTACCTCTCGCATGCTAAGCGAGCGCTCTACCATTTGAGCTAATTCCCCTCTCTGACACACTGGTCCTACCAGTTCTGTTTGGCACATTTCGAAGTGCGCATGTGCATCAGGCCAACACTGCCTCATCTGGTCTTTGGTCGTCCTCTCCTTAAAGGAGCAGAAAGAGGTGAGAAGTACCAGCACAAGGATGTTCTATTATCTCCATTAGTGGCTCAGCTGTCAGTGCAGACTCTTGGGAAACACTTTTCACGAGGAGAGAGGGAAGAGCGAAAGACGCAATTTAAGTGGGACTTGTGGAGTGCCTTCACTTTATGTGCAAGATGAGATGAAGTGCAATGCCTGTTTTACAGCAGATGCCTCTTTTGATTTTTTTTTTTCTCTGACGCTCTTGCACTGGATGGTTTCTTCACAAATAAAAAGGTTTTAAACAAAATCCCATGTGTGCTGAGCTTCCATCAGATGATGCACGTTATCTTGGAGGGGAAACGTTACCTGCAGGGGAATTAGGTCAAATGGTAACTACATGTACTTGGCAGCTGCTAAACCTGCTGCCATAGAAAAGTGTCTGACACACGAGGTTGCGGCATATTGGGATTTTTTATGAAGGGGGGGGCTCTCTTCCTGCACGTATTGGGGAAATGGAGCAGTCCAAGACTGTTTGGGCTGCATTTGGGCTACCTAGGGCATCTTACCACTCTCCGGTTATGTAACCGGACATTTTACGTCGATGGCCACCACTTTGGCAAGGCGACACAGTAGCTGGGGGCATTCTGGACTTGAGAGTTTTTTCACCTTAACAGTTATCTGTTCGTTGGGTGCTTCAGTGTAAATCACAAGATATATATATATATTTATAGGATCATGTTTTTTTCTTACTGGCTTGGCCGACGAAAAAGTACACTCGACTTGCTGGCGGAAAACATGTGCGTTGAGGGGCAGCCCATGAGTCGAGTGGCAGCAGGAGTAACGGTGGCAGTAATCCCGTGTTTGCGACTGCATCCCGAAGCAAAATCAGGCTGGCAGTTGAACGGGAGATGCCGCTCCCGGTATCGGAGAGCGGCCTCAGGGCAGGCTGCGCGTTGCACATGCAAGAGCAGGCGGCACAGGCAAAGCCCTGTTGAAGGTGGGGTATAGTGGCGAAGGTGGAGAGAGCAGCGCAGAGACGTTTAAAGTGCTGCTTTCCCCAGGACATGGTCGATCAGTTGGGGGGGGGAGGGTAGGCAGTAGGCGGGGCTTTGGGGAACTCCCGGGGCAAAGTGGTGAAAGGTAGAGGCAGAGTCGGGCGGAGGGGCGGAAGAGGGATGGCAAAAGCATGGATCCAGAGGCAAAAAGAGAGAAAAATAGATAAGGTGGTTGATTTTAAAAAAAGAGCACATTTCGCACATTTTAATCCCACACTTTATGAAAACGTGGAGGCCGAGGCTGCACTAAAGGATAAAGAGAGAGGGGAGGCAAGATTTGTGTGTGAGAAAAGGCCTATTTTTGACTTGGTTAGCCCACACTTTTTGCCTGATATTTGAAGTAGCCTAGACATTGCAGTGCCCAGGACCCCTGCTAACCATGATCCCTGAGCCAGAGCTTTCCCTAAAACTGTTGTGATGCATTGGCATAATTGGATACACCCTTAGCTACCACTATAAGTCCCTTGTAAAAGGGTACATAGGTACCCAGCGCATGGGGCATTATTGGTAGGCCCCCGAGGACAGTATCACTGATTGTGGATCTCTCCAGGGCCATGTATCCAGATGCACCCAGCACTGCCATTGCAGGCTGAGTGTCCTGGTGCAAACCTAAAACAGAGACGCAACATGGCACACTACCTGTCTGCCCCTGTCCACCATACGTTGCATTTAATATGGTTAAGACACCCCTCTGGCAGGCCTTACAGCCCTATTGCAGAGTGCATCATATTATATGTGAGGGCATACCTGCATGTGCAATATGCCCCCACTGTGTCCTTGGCAAACCTCGGACATAGTGAGTGAACAGAGCAGCCATTTTAATACATGTGCTGGACACTGGCCAACACGAGTTTCTCAGCGACACGAGGGGCACACTGAACCCTAGGTTGTTTGATATCAAACAACTCAGAATGATAAATCCAAACTGGTACCAGTATTGGAATTACCCCTAAATGTACCCAGGAGGGTGGAGGGGTCACCTTAGAAGTGCTTCCTGCAAAAGCTAACTACCCTGGCATGGTTGCTGACTGGTTCTATCCAGCCTGCTACCTCCAGACCCAAGGGGAGAGTCCTATCTCTCTGGTTTGTAAAACAATTCCCTTCCTGGGTGGAGGTGCTAACACCCCCTCTCACAGGAATGTGCACTGCCCTGGTGGTGAGCTTCAAAGGGCTTAGAGGCTTTGAAACTTGACTCCCAGGCCTGCTGCTAGCAGCAGATGGTCAGCCCCTTTGCAAACCCCCACTTTTGGTGGGAGCAAAGAGGGAAACCACACAAAGGGTAGGAGGAGTGGTCCCACCCGGCATGCACCACCCCTAAGGTGTTGCCTGCGAGGTGGACACTCCATTTCATTTTCCTCCATCATAGATGTAAGGAAGGGAAATAGCCAATCAGGGTTAAAGAAGGGACCTTTTCCTACAGGAAGTGGTCACTCTAGTGGGTGTGGCCACCCAAAGGTAAATGTCCCATTGGACACTATCCGGTAGCCCCTAAAACGCCCAATAAAATCAGTGTTGAGTGGGCATTACAGGACCAAGAAATCAGATTCGAAGGACACAAAGAAGACCAACACAAAGAAGCTCCAAGGCATGAGAACTGCGGACCTGCTGCACAAAGAAAAGGTGCGAAACCGTGCCTGCTGCACCCAGGATTAATACCTGCGTTGATGTACGCTGGCGATGCTGATTTGATCACAAGGGCATCATTGGGTCTATAAAGGTTATTGGATGCCTTTGTGGGTTTAATGGATCCCCTGGACCTTTCGACAAAAAAAATTCAAAATCGCACACAATGGTGATTGGTCAGTGGAAGACAGCGAAGACAAAATGTTTCGATAACTGTGTTGAACTATCCCATATTTGGGTGTTTTGTTAGACGAACGAGGGTCTTGGATCCCTCAAATGGCTCTGAATAAGAACACCATGTGAAGAGCAGCTGCAGCAACAGCAGATGTTGCCAGGAGGCTTGGAGCTAAGCAGTTGCAGGCCTTGATTAAAGTACTCTATGGCATTCTAAGGGTGTTATCTTTGAGGATATAAAGAAAGTACTGAGATGCAAAGGGTAGATAGGTTTTTGTGAAGCCTCTTGGCAGTCCCTGCTAGCAATCTGGCGTTTGTGATATATGAAGAACTTACCATAGGGTATTTATCGGACCTTATTGCTCTGGCAATGCGATGGCTTCGAATTTGGGCAAACCTGGCTACTGTCCTTAATCATTTATTGCTTAACGACTGTCCACTATTGGAGAATGGGCTCTTAATCCCTTGGCTTGGATACGTAAAGATTGGTTAGTGAAGGTGGGCCCTCCTGATCTTTTCAACCATCCTAAAACTGTGAGGAAAATTGATTTATTGGAGATCAAGAACTTGTCTCTTTCATTCATGGCTGTGGAAAGAGAAGGCAGGGAGCTTACCAAACCCTCAGTGAGAGCACATACTCTGCTGACGGGCCCAGCAATTGAGCAGTATTTGGTGACACTTAATAATCCTTACCATCGATTTTTATTGACGAGATTCAGTTTAAACATGATTTATTGGTTCTTACCTGTCTCCAAAGGCTTTAAAAAATTGAGGAGTTGGCCCTTTGCACCTGCAATAACTTCTCTGTACATGGCGTTACGTATTTTTAATTATTTTGCGTGTTTTATCAGGCATTAAGAAAGTGTTTTATTATGCCATTGTCAAAAGGAATAGACTTCCAACAAAGTAAGCCAGCACTGCTCTACCTGCAACTGCTTTCGTCCCCCTGGTTACTTTTGGCGCTGCAAGCTTTCTGGCGGGGGCTCCTGGAGTTAGGAAAAAACCTTTTAGATGTTAGAATGTGCTTCACATGGGATAACTTAGGGAATCGATTTGTGTTAAGGATGTCAAATTTTGTTGCACTGGAGTATCCCTTTTAAATTGTTCTTAATGACTTTTACTTTCAGGTTGTGTGTCTTCGAACAGGATATGTGGTCAAACGCTATTATCTGTTTACTTGTGGTGTATTCTGTACTTCTTATGGTTTTAAATCACCGAATAAAGTATTGCTGACTGGTCACGTCTTGATAATCACATAATAGCCCAGAGTGTTAATGCGTCTGTTACCGAGCATAGCATGTAACATGCATATTACAGATTGGCACTGTATGTCAGATCCGTGAGCTTGTTGCAGAGCTCCTTGAGGTACCTCTAAATTGCACCCTTGTTCTGACTTTTGGGCCTTTTGAAAGCATCGCTCTGTACGTGAAGGGCATACTGGTGAAACCCTGCATATTTGACTTAATATTTTGTTATTTAAAGGATTCGAAATTAGACTGAGCATGGTACTAATAAACATGCATTACGTTTGGATTGTGTGCTACATTAAGGGTTATTACGCTGCAGCATTCTCCAGGCTTTGAGATTGCTGCTTTCTCTGGAGGTTTGGTGGCAGACTTCTTGCTTGCTGCAGCTGAAATCTGATGTTCAGTGAGGGCATGAACATTAATGTGAAGTCACCAAAATGCCGGAGTTAGCGTAAATGACATCGCACGCCGACCAGGCGCTGTTTGTCCTTAAATGTCAGTGTCAGACAGGTGTTTAGAGCAGGTGTTTACACACGGTCTCGCAGATAAACACATCCACCTGCAAGCATGCACACAACCTACATTTAAAACCGTGTTCCTGAACAAGGATTTCGCTTTCTTCTAGTTCATCGACATAGAAGCAGGGAGAGGTAGACTTCTGTGGGAATGAGCTGTGTGGGTAGAGTGCTCGCTTGGCATGCGAAAAGTAGCGGGATCGATACCAGCCTTCTCCAAATGTATTCGTCTGACTTTTTTCATTGCCTTTATTTATTTGTTTTTCAACATTCTTAATGTCAAGAGATGCCCATTTCGTTCATTATAATGAAATTAAGAGAAGTTTCATTTTCTTTAAAGTCATGTGTGATTCGGTACCACTGGGTATTTGGAATGCTGTTGTTTGTCATGTATACGAAGGAATGAAAGTGGGAAAAGTTTATTTCGGGAAACTGAGAAGAGGAGCTCTCTCAAGGGTACGGTACATGGGGACTAAAGGCTTTCTGTTTGCCGCCCTTCTCTTTTTAGGAGTTCCCAAAAGAAACTTTTGCCACTTTCCTCAGTACGCATATAGAACCAATTTCTCAGAGTCCCATTTAACTTAAAAAAACATGAAACGTCTCTTAGTGTAATGAAAGGAACGGAATGGACAGGTCTTGACATTAGGAATGTGTCCAAACAAATAATGGCGATTAAGAATGTAAAAGAGACTCACTTGGAGAATGCGGGCATCGATCCCGCTACCTCTCGCATGCTAAGCGAGCGCTCTACCATTTGAGCTAATTCCCCTCTCTGTCACACTGGTCCTTCCAGTTCTGTTTGGCACATTTCGAAGTGCGCATGTGCATCAGGCCAACACTGCCTCATCTGGTCTTTGGTCGTCCTCTCCTTAAAGGAGTAGAAAGAGGTGACAAGTACCAGCACAAGGATGTTCTATTATCTCCATCAGTGGCTCAGCTGTCAGTGCAGACTCTTGGGAAACAATTTTCACGCGGAGAGAGGGAAGAGCGAAAGACGCAATTTAAGTGGGACTTGTGGAGTGCCTTCACTTTATGTGCAAGATGAGATGAAGTGCAATGCCTGTTTTACAGAAGATGCCTCTTTTGATTTTTTTTTTTCGATGACGCTCTTGCACTGGATGGTTTCTTCACAAATAAAAAGGTTTTAAACAAAATCCCATGTGTGCTGAGCTTCCATCAGATGATGCACGTTATCTTGGAGGGGAAACGTTACCTGCAGGGGAATTAGGTCAAATGGTAACTACATGTACTTGGCAGCTGCTAAACGTGCTGCCATAGAAAAGTGTCTGACACACGAGGTTGCGGCATATTGGGATTTTTTATGAAGGGGGGGCTCTCTTCCCGCACGTATTGGGGAAATGGAGCAGTCCAAGACTGTTTGGGCTGCATTTGGGCTACCTAGGGCATCTTACCACTCTCCGGTTATGTAACCGGACATTTTACGTCGATGGCCACCACTTTGGCAAGGCGACACAGTAGCTGGGGGCATTCTGGACTTGAGAGTTTTTTCACCTTAACAGTTATCTGTTCGTTGGGTGCTTCAGTGTAAATCACAAGATATATATATATATTTATAGGATCATGTTTTTTTCTTACTGGCATGGCCGACGAAAAAGTACGGCACCATTGAGGCTCCTGCAGGAGGCTAGCAGACTCGACTTGCTGGCGGAAAACATGTGCGTTGAGGGGCAGCCCATGAGTCGAGTGGCAGCAGGAGTAACGGTGGCAGTAATCCCGTGTTTGCGACTGCATCCCGAAGCAAAATCAGGCTGGCAGTTGAACGGGAGAAGCCGCTCCCGGTATCGGAGAGCGGCCTCAGGGGTCAGGGCAGGCTGCGCGTTGCACATGCAAGAGCAGGCGGCACAGGCAAAGCCCTGTTGAAGGTGGGGTATAGTGGCGAAGGTGGAGAGAGCAGCGCAGAGACGTTTAAAGTGCTGCTTTCCCCAGGACATGGTCGATCAGTTGGGGGGGGAGGGTAGGCAGTAGGCGGGGCTTTGGGGAACTCCTGGGGCAAAGTGGTGAAAGGTAGAGGCAGAGTCGGGCGGAGGGGCGGAAGAGGGATGGCAAAAGCATGGATCCAGAGGCAAAAAGAGAGAAAAATAGATAAGGTGGTTGATTTTAAAAAAAGAGCACATTTCGCACATTTTAATCCCACACTTTATGAAAACGTGGAGGACGAGGCTGCACTAAAGGATAAAGAGAGAGGGGAGGCAAGATTTGTGTGTGAGAAAAGGCCTATTTTTGACTTGGTTAGCCCACACTTTTTGCCTGATATTTGAAGTAGCCTAGACATTGCAGTGCCCAGGACCCCTGCTAACCATGATCCCTGAGCCAGAGCTTTCCCTAAAACTGTTGTGATGCATTGGCATAATTGGATACACCCTTAGCTACCACTATAAGTCCCTTGTAAAAGGGTACATAGGTACCCAGCGCATGGGGCATTATTGGTAAGCCCCCTAGGACAGTATCACTGATTGTGGATCTCTCCAGGGCCATGTATCCTGATGCACCCAGCACTGCCATTGCAGGCTGAGTGTCCTGGTGCAAACCTAAAACAGAGACGCGACATGGCACACTACCTGTCTGCCCCTGTCCACCATACGTTGCATTTAATATGGTTAAGACACCCCTCTGGAAGGCCTTACAGCCCTATTGCAGAGTGCATCATATTATATGTGAGGGCATACCTGCATGTGCAATATGCCCCCACTGTGTCCTTGGCAAACCTGGGACATAGTGAGTGAACAGAGCAGCCATTTTAATACATGTGCTGGACACTGGCCAACACGAGTTTCTCAGCGACACGAGGGGCACTCTGAACCCTAGGTTGTTTGATATCAAACAACTCAGAATGATAAATCCAAACTGGTACCAGTATTGGAATTACCCCTAAATGTACCCGGGAGGGTGGAGGGGTCACCTTAGAAGTGCTTCCTGCAAAAGCTAACTACCCTGGCATGGTTGCTGACTGGTTCTATCCAGCCTGCTACCTCCAGACCCAAGGGGAGAGTCCTATCTCTCTGGTTTGTAAAACAATTCCCTTCCTGGGTGGAGGTGCTAACACCCCCTCTCACAGGAATGTGCACTGCCCTGGTGGTGAGCTTCAAAGGGCTTAGAGGCTTTGAAACTTGACTCCCAGGCCTGCTGCTAGCAGCAGATGGTCAGCCCCTTTGCAAACCCCCACTTTTGGTGGGAGCAAAGAGGGAAACCACACAAAGGGTAGGAGGAGTGGTCCCACCCGGCATGCACCACCCCTAAGGTGTTGCCTGCGAGGTGGACACTCCATTTCATTTTCCTCCATCATAGATGTAAGGAAGGGAAATAGCCAATCAGGGTTAAAGAAGGGACCTTTTCCTACAGGAAGTGGTCACTGTAGTGGGTGTGGCCACCCAAAGGTAAATGTCCCATTGGACACTATCCGGTAGCCCCTAAAACGCCCAATAAAATCAGTGTTGAGTGGGCATTACAGGACCAAGAAATCAGATTCGAAGGACACAAAGAAGACCAACACAAAGAAGCTCCAAGGCATGAGAACTGCGGACCTGCTGCACAAAGAAAAGGTGCGAAACCGTGCCTGCTGCACCCAGGATTAATACCTGCGTTGATGTACGCTGGCGATGCTGTTTTGATCACAAGGGCATCATTGGGTCTATAAAGGTTATTGGATGCCTTTGTGGGTTTAATGGATCCCCTGGACCTTTCGACAAAAAAAATTCAAAATCGCACACAATGGTGATTGGTCAGTGGAAGACAGCGAAGACAAAATGTTTCGATAACTGTGTTGAACTATCCCATATTTGGGTGTTTTGTTAGACGAACGAGGGTCTTGGAACCCTCAAATGGCTCTGAAAAAGAACACCATGTGAAGAGCAGCTGCAGCAACAGCAGATGTTGCCAGGAGGCTTGGAGCTAAGCAGTTGCAGGCCTTGATTAAAGTACTCTATGGCATTCTAAGGGTGTTATCTTTGAGGATATAAAGAAAGTACTGAGATGCAAAGGGTAGATAGGTTTTTGTGAAGCCTCTTGGCAGTCCCTGCTAGCAATCTGGCGTTTGTGATATATGAAGAACTTACCATAGGGTATTTATCGGACCTTATTGCTCTGGCAATGCGATGGCTTCGAATTTGGGCAAACCTGGCTACTGTCCTTAATCATTTATTGCTTAACGACTGTCCACTATTGGAGAATGGGCTCTTAATCCCTTGGCTTGGATACGTAAAGATTGGTTAGTGAAGGTGGGCCCTCCTGATCTTTTCAACCATCCTAAAACTGTGAGGAAAATTGATTTATTGGAGATCAAGAACTTGTCTCTTTCATTCATGGCTGTGGAAAGAGAAGGCAGGGAGCTTACCAAACCCTCAGTGAGAGCACATACTCTGCTGACGGGCCCAGCAATTGAGCAGTATTTGGTGACACTTAATAATCCTTACCATCGATTTTTATTGACGAGATTCAGTTTAAACATGATTTATTGGTTCTTACCTGTCTCCAAAGGCTTTAAAAAATTGAGGAGTTGGCCCTTTGCACCTGCAATAACTTCTCTGTACATGGCGTTACGTATTTTTAATTATTTTGCGTGTTTTATCAGGCATTAAGAAAGTGTTTTATTATGCCATTGTCAAAAGGAATAGACTTCCAACAAAGTAAGCCAGCACTGCTCTACCTGCAACTGCTTTCGTCCCCCTGGTTACTTTTGGCGCTGCAAGCTTTCTGGCGGGGGCTCCTGGAGTTAGGAAAAAACCTTTTAGATGTTAGAATGTGCTTCACATGGGATAACTTAGGGAATCGATTTGTGTTAAGGATGTCAAATTTTGTTGCACTGGAGTATCCCTTTTAAATTGTTCTTAATGACTTTTACTTTCAGGTTGTGTGTCTTCGAACAGGATATGTGGTCAAACGCTATTATCTGTTTACTTGTGGTGTATTCTGTACTTCTTATGGTTTTAAATCACCGAATAAAGTATTGCTGACTGGTCACTTCTTGATAATCACATAATAGCCCAGAGTGTTAATGCGTCTGTTACCGAACATAGCATGTAACATGCATATTACAGATTCGCACTGTATGTCAGATCCGTGAGCTTGTTGCAGAGCTCCTTGAGGTACCTCTAAATTGCACCCTTGATCTGACTTTTGGGCCTTTTGAAAGCATCGCTCTGTACGTGAAGGGCATACTGGTGAAACCCTGCATATTTGACTTAATATTTTGTTATTTAAAGGATTCGAAATTAGACTGAGCATGGTACTAATAAACATGCATTAAGTTTGGATTGTGTGCTACATTAAGGGTTATTACGCTGCAGCATTCTCCAGGCTTTGAGATTGCTGCTTTCTCTGGAGGTTTGGTGGCAGACTTCTTGCTTGCTGCAGCTGAAATCTGATGTTCAGTGAGGGCATGAACATTAATGTGAAGTCACCAAAATGCCGGAGTTAGCGTAAATGACATCGCACGCCGACCAGGCGCTGTTTGTCCTTAAATGTCAGTGTCAGACAGGTGTTTAGAGCAGGTGTTTACACACGGTCTCGCAGATAAACACATCCACCTGCAAGCATGCACACAACCTACATTTAAAACCGTGTTCCTGAACAAGGATTTCGCTTTCTTCTAGTTCATCGACATAGAAGCAGGGAGAGGTAGACTTCTGTGGGAATGAGCTGTGTGGGTAGAGTGCTCGCTTGGCATGCGAAAAGTAGCGGGATCGATACCAGCCTTCTCCAAATGTATTCGTCTGACTTTTTTCATTGCCTTTATTTATTTGTTTTTCAACATTCTTAATGTCAAGAGATGCCCATTTCGTTCATTATAATGAAATTAAGAGAAGTTTCATTTTCTTTAAAGTCATGTGTGATTCGGTACCACTGGGTATTTGGAATGCTGTTGTTTGTCATGTATACGAAGGAATGAAAGTGGGAAAAGTTTATTTCGGGAAACTGAGAAGAGGAGCTCTCTCAAGGGTACGGTACATGGGGACTAAAGGCTTTCTGTTTGCCGCCCTTCTCTTTTTAGGAGTTCCCAAAAGAAACTTTTGCCACTTTCCTCAGTACGCATATAGAACCAATTTCTCAGAGTCCCATTTAACTTAAAAAAACATGAAACGTCTCTTAGTGTAATGAAAGGAACGGAATGGACAGGTCTTGACATTAGGAATGTGTCCAAACAAATAATGGCGATTAAGAATGTAAAAGAGACTCACTTGGAGAATGCGGGCATCGATCCCGCTACCTCTCGCATGCTAAGCGAGCGCTCTACCATTTGAGCTAATTCCCCTCTCTGTCACACTGGTCCTTCCAGTTCTGTTTGGCACATTTCGAAGTGCGCATGTGCATCAGGCCAACACTGCCTCATCTGGTCTTTGGTCGTCCTCTCCTTAAAGGAGTAGAAAGAGGTGACAAGTACCAGCACAAGGATGTTCTATTATCTCCATCAGTGGCTCAGCTGTCAGTGCAGACTCTTGGGAAACAATTTTCACGCGGAGAGAGGGAAGAGCGAAAGACGCAATTTAAGTGGGACTTGTGGAGTGCCTTCACTTTATGTGCAAGATGAGATGAAGTGCAATGCCTGTTTTACAGAAGATGCCTCTTTTGATTTTTTTTTTTCGATGACGCTCTTGCACTGGATGGTTTCTTCACAAATAAAAAGGTTTTAAACAAAATCCCATGTGTGCTGAGCTTCCATCAGATGATGCACGTTATCTTGGAGGGGAAACGTTACCTGCAGGGGAATTAGGTCAAATGGTAACTACATGTACTTGGCAGCTGCTAAACGTGCTGCCATAGAAAAGTGTCTGACACACGAGGTTGCGGCATATTGGGATTTTTTATGAAGGGGGGGGCTCTCTTCCCGCACGTATTGGGGAAATGGAGCAGTCCAAGACTGTTTGGGCTGCATTTGGGCTACCTAGGGCATCTTACCACTCTCCGGTTATGTAACCGGACATTTTACGTCGATGGCCACCACTTTGGCAAGGCGACACAGTAGCTGGGGGCATTCTGGACTTGAGAGTTTTTTCACCTTAACAGTTATCTGTTCGTTGGGTGCTTCAGTGTAAATCACAAGATATATATATATATTTATAGGATCATGTTTTTTTCTTACTGGCATGGCCGACGAAAAAGTACAGCACCATTGAGGCTCCTGCAGGAGGCTAGCAGACTCGACTTGCTGGCGGAAAACATGTGCGTTGAGGGGCAGCCCATGAGTCGAGTGGCAGCAGGAGTAACGGTGGCAGTAATCCCGTGTTTGCGACTGCATCCCGAAGCAAAATCAGGCTGGCAGTTGAACGGGAGAAGCCGCTCCCGGTATCGGAGAGCGGCCTCAGGGGTCAGGGCAGGCTGCGCGTTGCACATGCAAGAGCAGGCGGCACAGGCAAAGCCCTGTTGAAGGTGGGGTATAGTGGCGAAGGTGGAGAGAGCAGCGCAGAGACGTTTAAAGTGCTGCTTTCCCCAGGACATGGTCGATCAGTTGGGGGGGGGAGGGTAGGCAGTAGGCGGGGCTTTGGGGAACTCCTGGGGCAAAGTGGTGAAAGGTAGAGGCAGAGTCGGGCGGAGGGGCGGAAGAGGGATGGCAAAAGCATGGATCCAGAGGCAAAAAGAGAGAAAAATAGATAAGGTGGTTGATTTTAAAAAAAGAGCACATTTCGCACATTTTAATCCCACACTTTATGAAAACGTGGAGGACGAGGCTGCACTAAAGGATAAAGAGAGAGGGGAGGCAAGATTTGTGTGTGAGAAAAGGCCTATTTTTGACTTGGTTAGCCCACACTTTTTGCCTGATATTTGAAGTAGCCTAGACATTGCAGTGCCCAGGACCCCTGCTAACCATGATCCCTGAGCCAGAGCTTTCCCTAAAACTGTTGTGATGCATTGGCATAATTGGATACACCCTTAGCTACCACTATAAGTCCCTTGTAAAAGGGTACATAGGTACCCAGCGCATGGGGCATTATTGGTAAGCCCCCTAGGACAGTATCACTGATTGTGGATCTCTCCAGGGCCATGTATCCTGATGCACCCAGCACTGCCATTGCAGGCTGAGTGTCCTGGTGCAAACCTAAAACAGAGACGCGACATGGCACACTACCTGTCTGCCCCTGTCCACCATACGTTGCATTTAATATGGTTAAGACACCCCTCTGGAAGGCCTTACAGCCCTATTGCAGAGTGCATCATATTATATGTGAGGGCATACCTGCATGTGCAATATGCCCCCACTGTGTCCTTGGCAAACCTGGGACATAGTGAGTGAACAGAGCAGCCATTTTAATACATGTGCTGGACACTGGCCAACACGAGTTTCTCAGCGACACGAGGGGCACTCTGAACCCTAGGTTGTTTGATATCAAACAACTCAGAATGATAAATCCAAACTGGTACCAGTATTGGAATTACCCCTAAATGTACCCGGGAGGGTGGAGGGGTCACCTTAGAAGTGCTTCCTGCAAAAGCTAACTACCCTGGCATGGTTGCTGACTGGTTCTATCCAGCCTGCTACCTCCAGACCCAAGGGGAGAGTCCTATCTCTCTGGTTTGTAAAACAATTCCCTTCCTGGGTGGAGGTGCTAACACCCCCTCTCACAGGAATGTGCACTGCCCTGGTGGTGAGCTTCAAAGGGCTTAGAGGCTTTGAAACTTGACTCCCAGGCCTGCTGCTAGCAGCAGATGGTCAGCCCCTTTGCAAACCCCCACTTTTGGTGGGAGCAAAGAGGGAAACCACACAAAGGGTAGGAGGAGTGGTCCCACCCGGCATGCACCACCCCTAAGGTGTTGCCTGCGAGGTGGACACTCCATTTCATTTTCCTCCATCATAGATGTAAGGAAGGGAAATAGCCAATCAGGGTTAAAGAAGGGACCTTTTCCTACAGGAAGTGGTCACTGTAGTGGGTGTGGCCACCCAAAGGTAAATGTCCCATTGGACACTATCCGGTAGCCCCTAAAACGCCCAATAAAATCAGTGTTGAGTGGGCATTACAGGACCAAGAAATCAGATTCGAAGGACACAAAGAAGACCAACACAAAGAAGCTCCAAGGCATGAGAACTGCGGACCTGCTGCACAAAGAAAAGGTGCGAAACCGTGCCTGCTGCACCCAGGATTAATACCTGCGTTGATGTACGCTGGCGATGCTGTTTTGATCACAAGGGCATCATTGGGTCTATAAAGGTTATTGGATGCCTTTGTGGGTTTAATGGATCCCCTGGACCTTTCGACAAAAAAAATTCAAAATCGCACACAATGGTGATTGGTCAGTGGAAGACAGCGAAGACAAAATGTTTCGATAACTGTGTTGAACTATCCCATATTTGGGTGTTTTGTTAGACGAACGAGGGTCTTGGAACCCTCAAATGGCTCTGAAAAAGAACACCATGTGAAGAGCAGCTGCAGCAACAGCAGATGTTGCCAGGAGGCTTGGAGCTAAGCAGTTGCAGGCCTTGATTAAAGTACTCTATGGCATTCTAAGGGTGTTATCTTTGAGGATATAAAGAAAGTACTGAGATGCAAAGGGTAGATAGGTTTTTGTGAAGCCTCTTGGCAGTCCCTGCTAGCAATCTGGCGTTTGTGATATATGAAGAACTTACCATAGGGTATTTATCGGACCTTATTGCTCTGGCAATGCGATGGCTTCGAATTTGGGCAAACCTGGCTACTGTCCTTAATCATTTATTGCTTAACGACTGTCCACTATTGGAGAATGGGCTCTTAATCCCTTGGCTTGGATACGTAAAGATTGGTTAGTGAAGGTGGGCCCTCCTGATCTTTTCAACCATCCTAAAACTGTGAGGAAAATTGATTAATTGGAGATCAAGAACTTGTCTCTTTCATTCATGGCTGTGGAAAGAGAAGGCAGGGAGCTTACCAAACCCTCAGTGAGAGCACATACTCTGCTGACGGGCCCAGCAATTGAGCAGTATTTGGTGACACTTAATAATCCTTACCATCGATTTTTATTGACGAGATTCAGTTTAAACATGATTTATTGGTTCTTACCTGTCTCCAAAGGCTTTAAAAAATTGAGGAGTTGGCCCTTTGCACCTGCAATAACTTCTCTGTACATGGCGTTACGTATTTTTAATTATTTTGCGTGTTTTATCAGGCATTAAGAAAGTGTTTTATTATGCCATTGTCAAAAGGAATAGACTTCCAACAAAGTAAGCCAGCACTGCTCTACCTGCAACTGCTTTCGTCCCCCTGGTTACTTTTGGCGCTGCAAGCTTTCTGGCGGGGGCTCCTGGAGTTAGGAAAAAACCTTTTAGATGTTAGAATGTGCTTCACATGGGATAACTTAGGGAATCGATTTGTGTTAAGGATGTCAAATTTTGTTGCACTGGAGTATCCCTTTTAAATTGTTCTTAATGACTTTTACTTTCAGGTTGTGTGTCTTCGAACAGGATATGTGGTCAAACGCTATTATCTGTTTACTTGTGGTGTATTCTGTACTTCTTATGGTTTTAAATCACCGAATAAAGTATTGCTGACTGGTCACTTCTTGATAATCACATAATAGCCCAGAGTGTTAATGCGTCTGTTACCGAACATAGCATGTAACATGCATATTACAGATTCGCACTGTATGTCAGATCCGTGAGCTTGTTGCAGAGCTCCTTGAGGTACCTCTAAATTGCACCCTTGATCTGACTTTTGGGCCTTTTGAAAGCATCGCTCTGTACGTGAAGGGCATACTGGTGAAACCCTGCATATTTGACTTAATATTTTGTTATTTAAAGGATTCGAAATTAGACTGAGCATGGTACTAATAAACATGCATTAAGTTTGGATTGTGTGCTACATTAAGGGTTATTACGCTGCAGTATTCTCCAGGCTTTGAGATTGCTGCTTTCTCTGGAGGTTTGGTGGCAGACTTCTTGCTTGCTGCAGCTGAAATCTGATGTTCAGTGAGGGCATGAACATTAATGTGAAGTCACCAAAATGCCGGAGTTAGCGTAAATGACATCGCACGCCGACCAGGCGCTGTTTGTCCTTAAATGTCAGTGTCAGACAGGTGTTTACAGCAGGTGTTTACACACGGTCTCGCAGATAAACACATCCACCTGCAAGCATGCACACAACCTACATTTAAAACCGTGTTCCTGAACAAGGATTTCGCTTTCTTCTAGTTCATCGACATAGAAGCAGGGAGAGGTAGACTTCTGTGGGAATGAGCTGTGTGGGTAGAGTGCTCGCTTGGCATGCGAAAAGTAGCGGGATCGATACCAGCCTTCTCCAAATGTATTCGTCTGACTTTTTTCGTTGCCTTTATTTATTTGTTTTTCAACATTCTTAATGTCAAGAGATGCCCATTTCGTTCATTATAATGAAATTAAGAGAAGTTTCATTTTCTTTAAAGTCATGTGTGATTCGGTACCACTGGGTATTTGGAATGCTGTTGTTTGTCATGTATACGAAGGAATGAAAGTGGGAAAAGTTAATTTTGGGAAACTGAGAAGAGGAGCTTGGGGACTAAAGGCTTTCTGTTCGCCGCCCTTCTCTTTTTAGGAGTTCCCAAAAGAAACTTTTGTTACTTTCCTCAGTACGCATATAGAACCAATTTCTCAGAGTCCCATTTAACTTAAAAAAACATGAAACGTCTCTTAGTGTAATGAAGGGAACGGAATGGACAGGTCTTGACATTAGGAATGTGTCCAAACAAATAATGGCGATTAAGAATGTAAAAGAGACTCACTTGGAGAATGCGGGCATCGATCCCGCTACCTCTCGCATGCTAAGCGAGCGCTCTACCATTTGAGCTAATTCCCCTCTCTGACACACTGGTCCTACCAGTTCTGTTTGGCACATTTCGAAGTGCGCATGTGCATCAGGCCAACACTGCCTCATCTGGTCTTTGGTCGTCCTCTCCTTAAAGGAGCAGAAAGAGGTGAGAAGTACCAGCACAAGGATGTTCTATTATCTCCATTAGTGGCTCAGCTGTCAGTGCAGACTCTTGGGAAACACTTTTCACGAGGAGAGAGGGAAGAGCGAAAGACGCAATTTAAGTGGGACTTGTGGAGTGCCTTCACTTTATGTGCAAGATGAGATGAAGTGCAATGCCTGTTTTACAGCAGATGCCTCTTTTGATTTTTTTTTTTCTCTGACGCTCTTGCACTGGATGGTTTCTTCACAAATAAAAAGGTTTTAAACAAAATCCCATGTGTGCTGAGCTTCCATCAGATGATGCACGTTATCTTGGAGGGGAAACGTTACCTGCAGGGGAATTAGGTCAAATGGTAACTACATGTACTTGGCAGCTGCTAAACCTGCTGCCATAGAAAAGTGTCTGACACACGAGGTTGCGGCATATTGGGATTTTTTATGAAGGGGGGGGCTCTCTTCCTGCACGTATTGGGGAAATGGAGCAGTCCAAGACTGTTTGGGCTGCATTTGGGCTACCTAGGGCATCTTACCACTCTCCGGTTATGTAACCGGACATTTTACGTCGATGGCCACCACTTTGGCAAGGCGACACAGTAGCTGGGGGCATTCTGGACTTGAGAGTTTTTTCACCTTAACAGTTATCTGTTCGTTGGGTGCTTCAGTGTAAATCACAAGATATATATATATATTTATAGGATCATGTTTTTTTCTTACTGGCTTGGCCGACGAAAAAGTACACTCGACTTGCTGGCGGAAAACATGTGCGTTGAGGGGCAGCCCATGAGTCGAGTGGCAGCAGGAGTAACGGTGGCAGTAATCCCGTGTTTGCGACTGCATCCCGAAGCAAAATCAGGCTGGCAGTTGAACGGGAGAAGCCGCTCCCGGTATCGGAGAGCGGCCTCAGGGGTCAGGGCAGGCTGCGCGTTGCACATGCAAGAGCAGGCGGCACAGGCAAAGCCCTGTTGAAGGTGGGGTATAGTGGCGAAGGTGGAGAGAGCAGCGCAGAGACGTTTAAAGTGCTGCTTTCCCCAGGACATGGTCGATCAGTTGGGGGGGGGGGGGTAGGCAGTAGGCGGGGCTTTGGGTAACTCCCGGGGCAAAGTGGTGAAAGGTAGAGGCAGAGTCGGGTGGAGGGGCGGAAGAGGGATGGCAAAAGCATGGATCCAGAGGCAAAAAGAGAGAAAAATAGATAAGGTGGTTGATTTTAAAAAAAGAGCACATTTCGCACATTTTAATCCCACACTTTATGAAAACGTGGAGGCCGAGGCTGCACTAAAGGATAAAGAGAGAGGGGAGGCAAGATTTGTGTGTGAGAAAAGGCCTATTTTTGACTTGGTTAGCCCACACTTTTTGCCTGATATTTGAAGTAGCCTAGACATTGCAGTGCCCAGGACCCCTGCTAACCATGATCCCTGAGCCAGAGCTTTCCCTAAAACTGTTGTGATGCATTGGCATAATTGGATACACCCTTAGCTACCACTATAAGTCCCTTGTAAAAGGGTACATAGGTACCCAGCGCATGGGGCATTATTGGTAAGCCCCCTAGGACAGTATCACTGATTGTGGATCTCTCCAGGGCCATGTATCCAGATGCACCCAGCACTGCCATTGCAGGCTGAGTGTCCTGGTGCAAACCTAAAACTGAGACGCGACATGGCACACTACCTGTCTGCCCCTGTCCACCATACGTTGCATTTAATATGGTTAAGACACCCCTCTGGAAGGCCTTACAGCCCTATTGCAGAGTGCATCATATTATATGTGAGGGCATACCTGCATGTGCAATATGCCCCCACTGTGTCCTTGGCAAACCTGGGACATAGTGAGTGAACAGAGCAGCCATTTTAATACATGTGCTGGACACTGGCCAACACGAGTTTCTCAGCGACACGAGGGGCACTCTGAACCCTAGGTTGTTTGATATCAAACAACTCAGAATGATAAATCCAAACTGGTACCAGTATTGGAATTACCCCTAAATGTACCCGGGAGGGTGGAGGGGTCACCTTAGAAGTGCTTCCTGCAAAAGCTAACTACCCTGGCATGGTTGCTGACTGGTTCTATCCAGCCTGCTACCTCCAGACCCAAGGGGAGAGTCCTATCTCTCTGGTTTGTAAAACAATTCCCTTCCTGGGTGGAGGTGCTAACACCCCCTCTCACAGGAATGTGCACTGCCCTGGTGGTGAGCTTCAAAGGGCTTAGAGGCTTTGAAACTTGACTCCCAGGCCTGCTGCTAGCAGCAGATGGTCAGCCCCTTTGCAAACCCCCACTTTTGGTGGGAGCAAAGAGGGAAACCACACAAAGGGTAGGAGGAGTGGTCCCACCCGGCATGCACCACCCCTAAGGTGTTGCCTGCGAGGTGGACACTCCATTTCATTTTCCTCCATCATAGATGTAAGGAAGGGAAATAGCCAATCAGGGTTAAAGAAGGGACCTTTTCCTACAGGAAGTGGTCACTGTAGTGGGTGTGGCCACCCAAAGGTAAGTGTCCCATTGGACACTATCCGGTAGCCCCTAAAACGCCCAATAAAATCAGTGTTTAGTGGGCATTACAGGACCAAGAAATCAGATTCGAAAGACACAAAGAAGACCAACACAAAGAAGCTCCAAGGCATGAGAACTGCGGACCTGCTGCACAAAGAAAAGGTGCGAAACCGTGCCTGCTGCACCCAGGAATAATACCTGCGTTGATGTACGCTGGCAAAGCTGTTTTGATCACAAGGGCATCATTGGGTCTATAAAGGTTATTGGATGCCTTTGTGGGTTTAATGGATCCCCTGGACCTTTCGACAAAAAAAATTCAAAATCGCACCCAATGGTGATTGGTCAGTGGAAGACAGCGAAGACAAAATGTTTCGATAACTGTGTTGAACTATCCCATATTTGGGTGTTTTGTTTGACGAACGAGGGTCTTGGAACCCTCAAATGGCTCTGAAAAAGAACACCATGTGAAGAGCAGCTGCAGCAACAGCAGATGTTGCCAGGAGGCTTGGAGCTAAGCAGTTGCAGGCCTTGATTAAAGTACTCTATGGCATTCTAAGGGTGTTATCTTTGAGGATATAAAGAAAGTATTGAGATGCAAAGGGTAGATAGGTTTTTGTGAAGCCTCTTGGCAGTCCCTGCTAGCAATCTGGCGTTTGTAATATATGAAGAACTTACCATAGGGTATTTATCGGACCTTATTGCTCTGGCAATGCGATGGCTTCGAATTTGGGCAAACCTGGCTACTGTCCTTAATCATTTATTGCTTAACGACTGTCCACTATTGGAGAATGGGCTCTTAATCCCTTGGCTTGGATACGTAAAGATTGGTTAGTGAAGGTGGGCCCTCCTGATCTTTTCAACCATCCTAAAACTGTGAGGAAAATTGATTTATTGGAGATCAAGAACTTGTCTCTTTCATTCATGGCTGTGGAAAGAGAAGGCAGGGAGCTTACCAAACCCTCAGTGAGAGCACATACTCTGCTGACGGGCCCAGCAATTGAGCAGTATTTGGTGACACTTAATAATCCTTACCATCGATTTTTATTGACGAGATTCAGTTTAAACATGATTTATTGGTTCTTACCTGTCTCCAAAGGCTTTAAAAAATTGAGGAGTTGGCCCTTTGCACCTGCAATAACTTCTCTGTACATGGCGTTACGTATTTTTAATTATTTTGCGTGTTTTATCAGGCATTAAGAAAGTGTTTTATTATGCCATTGTCAAAAGGAATAGACTTCCAACAAAGTAAGCCAGCACTGCTCTACCTGCAACTGCTTTCGTCCCCCTGGTTACTTTTGGCGCTGCAAGCTTTCTGGCGGGGGCTCCTGGAGTTAGGAAAAAACCTTTTAGATGTTAGAATGTGCTTCACATGGGATAACTTAGGGAATCGATTTGTGTTAAGGATGTCAAATTTTGTTGCACTGGAGTATCCCTTTTAAATTGTTCTTAATGACTTTTACTTTCAGGTTGTGTGTCTTCGAACAGGATATGTGGTCAAACGCTATTATCTGTTTACTTGTGGTGTATTCTGTACTTCTTATGGTTTTAAATCACCGAATAAAGTATTGCTGACTGGTCACTTCTTGATAATCACATAATAGCCCAGAGTGTTAATGCGTCTGTTACCGAACATAGCATGTAACATGCATATTACAGATTCGCACTGTATGTCAGATCCGTGAGCTTGTTGCAGAGCTCCTTGAGGTACCTCTAAATTGCACCCTTGATCTGACTTTTGGGCCTTTTGAAAGCATCGCTCTGTACGTGAAGGGCATACTGGTGAAACCCTGCATATTTGACTTAATATTTTGTTATTTAAAGGATTCGAAATTAGACTGAGCATGGTACTAATAAACATGCATTAAGTTTGGATTGTGTGCTACATTAAGGGTTATTACGCTGCAGCATTCTCCAGGCTTTGAGATTGCTGCTTTCTCTGGAGGTTTGGTGGCAGACTTCTTGCTTGCTGCAGCTGAAATCTGATGTTCAGTGAGGGCATGAACATTAATGTGAAGTCACCAAAATGCCGGAGTTAGCGTAAATGACATCGCACGCCGACCAGGCGCTGTTTGTCCTTAAATGTCAGTGTCAGACAGGTGTTTAGAGCAGGTGTTTACACACGGTCTCGCAGATAAACACATCCACCTGCAAGCATGCACACAACCTACATTTAAAACCGTGTTCCTGAACAAGGATTTCGCTTTCTTCTAGTTCATCGACATAGAAGCAGGGAGAGGTAGACTTCTGTGGGAATGAGCTGTGTGGGTAGAGTGCTCGCTTGGCATGCGAAAAGTAGCGGGATCGATACCAGCCTTCTCCAAATGTATTCGTCTGACTTTTTTCATTGCCTTTATTTATTTGTTTTTCAACATTCTTAATGTCAAGAGATGCCCATTTCGTTCATTATAATGAAATTAAGAGAAGTTTCATTTTCTTTAAAGTCATGTGTGATTCGGTACCACTGGGTATTTGGAATGCTGTTGTTTGTCATGTATACGAAGGAATGAAAGTGGGAAAAGTTAATTTTGGGAAACTGAGAAGAGGAGCTTGGGGACTAAAGGCTTTCTGTTCGCCGCCCTTCTCTTTTTAGGAGTTCCCAAAAGAAACTTTTGTTACTTTCCTCAGTACGCATATAGAACCAATTTCTCAGAGTCCCATTTAACTTAAAAAAACATGAAACGTCTCTTAGTGTAATGAAGGGAACGGAATGGACAGGTCTTGACATTAGGAATGTGTCCAAACAAATAATGGCGATTAAGAATGTAAAAGAGACTCACTTGGAGAATGCGGGCATCGATCCCGCTACCTCTCGCATGCTAAGCGAGCGCTCTACCATTTGAGCTAATTCCCCTCTCTGACACACTGGTCCTACCAGTTCTGTTTGGCACATTTCGAAGTGCGCATGTGCATCAGGCCAACACTGCCTCATCTGGTCTTTGGTCGTCCTCTCCTTAAAGGAGCAGAAAGAGGTGAGAAGTACCAGCACAAGGATGTTCTATTATCTCCATTAGTGGCTCAGCTGTCAGTGCAGACTCTTGGGAAACACTTTTCACGAGGAGAGAGGGAAGAGCGAAAGACGCAATTTAAGTGGGACTTGTGGAGTGCCTTCACTTTATGTGCAAGATGAGATGAAGTGCAATGCCTGTTTTACAGCAGATGCCTCTTTTGATTTTTTTTTTTCTCTGACGCTCTTGCACTGGATGGTTTCTTCACAAATAAAAAGGTTTTAAACAAAATCCCATGTGTGCTGAGCTTCCATCAGATGATGCACGTTATCTTGGAGGGGAAACGTTACCTGCAGGGGAATTAGGTCAAATGGTAACTACATGTACTTGGCAGCTGCTAAACCTGCTGCCATAGAAAAGTGTCTGACACACGAGGTTGCGGCATATTGGGATTTTTTATGAAGGGGGGGGCTCTCTTCCTGCACGTATTGGGGAAATGGAGCAGTCCAAGACTGTTTGGGCTGCATTTGGGCTACCTAGGGCATCTTACCACTCTCCGGTTATGTAACCGGACATTTTACGTCGATGGCCACCACTTTGGCAAGGCGACACAGTAGCTGGGGGCATTCTGGACTTGAGAGTTTTTTCACCTTAACAGTTATCTGTTCGTTGGGTGCTTCAGTGTAAATCACAAGATATATATATATATTTATAGGATCATGTTTTTTTCTTACTGGCTTGGCCGACGAAAAAGTACACTCGACTTGCTGGCGGAAAACATGTGCGTTGAGGGGCAGCCCATGAGTCGAGTGGCAGCAGGAGTAACGGTGGCAGTAATCCCGTGTTTGCGACTGCATCCCGAAGCAAAATCAGGCTGGCAGTTGAACGGGAGATGCCGCTCCCGGTATCGGAGAGCGGCCTCAGGGCAGGCTGCGCGTTGCACATGCAAGAGCAGGCGGCACAGGCAAAGCCCTGTTGAAGGTGGGGTATAGTGGCGAAGGTGGAGAGAGCAGCGCAGAGACGTTTAAAGTGCTGCTTTCCCCAGGACATGGTCGATCAGTTGGGGGGGGGAGGGTAGGCAGTAGGCGGGGCTTTGGGGAACTCCCGGGGCAAAGTGGTGAAAGGTAGAGGCAGAGTCGGGCGGAGGGGCGGAAGAGGGATGGCAAAAGCATGGATCCAGAGGCAAAAAGAGAGAAAAATAGATAAGGTGGTTGATTTTAAAAAAAGAGCACATTTCGCACATTTTAATCCCACACTTTATGAAAACGTGGAGGCCGAGGCTGCACTAAAGGATAAAGAGAGAGGGGAGGCAAGATTTGTGTGTGAGAAAAGGCCTATTTTTGACTTGGTTAGCCCACACTTTTTGCCTGATATTTGAAGTAGCCTAGACATTGCAGTGCCCAGGACCCCTGCTAACCATGATCCCTGAGCCAGAGCTTTCCCTAAAACTGTTGTGATGCATTGGCATAATTGGATACACCCTTAGCTACCACTATAAGTCCCTTGTAAAAGGGTACATAGGTACCCAGCGCATGGGGCATTATTGGTAGGCCCCCGAGGACAGTATCACTGATTGTGGATCTCTCCAGGGCCATGTATCCAGATGCACCCAGCACTGCCATTGCAGGCTGAGTGTCCTGGTGCAAACCTAAAACAGAGACGCAACATGGCACACTACCTGTCTGCCCCTGTCCACCATACGTTGCATTTAATATGGTTAAGACACCCCTCTGGCAGGCCTTACAGCCCTATTGCAGAGTGCATCATATTATATGTGAGGGCATACCTGCATGTGCAATATGCCCCCACTGTGTCCTTGGCAAACCTCGGACATAGTGAGTGAACAGAGCAGCCATTTTAATACATGTGCTGGACACTGGCCAACACGAGTTTCTCAGCGACACGAGGGGCACACTGAACCCTAGGTTGTTTGATATCAAACAACTCAGAATGATAAATCCAAACTGGTACCAGTATTGGAATTACCCCTAAATGTACCCAGGAGGGTGGAGGGGTCACCTTAGAAGTGCTTCCTGCAAAAGCTAACTACCCTGGCATGGTTGCTGACTGGTTCTATCCAGCCTGCTACCTCCAGACCCAAGGGGAGAGTCCTATCTCTCTGGTTTGTAAAACAATTCCCTTCCTGGGTGGAGGTGCTAACACCCCCTCTCACAGGAATGTGCACTGCCCTGGTGGTGAGCTTCAAAGGGCTTAGAGGCTTTGAAACTTGACTCCCAGGCCTGCTGCTAGCAGCAGATGGTCAGCCCCTTTGCAAACCCCCACTTTTGGTGGGAGCAAAGAGGGAAACCACACAAAGGGTAGGAGGAGTGGTCCCACCCGGCATGCACCACCCCTAAGGTGTTGCCTGCGAGGTGGACACTCCATTTCATTTTCCTCCATCATAGATGTAAGGAAGGGAAATAGCCAATCAGGGTTAAAGAAGGGACCTTTTCCTACAGGAAGTGGTCACTCTAGTGGGTGTGGCCACCCAAAGGTAAATGTCCCATTGGACACTATCCGGTAGCCCCTAAAACGCCCAATAAAATCAGTGTTGAGTGGGCATTACAGGACCAAGAAATCAGATTCGAAGGACACAAAGAAGACCAACACAAAGAAGCTCCAAGGCATGAGAACTGCGGACCTGCTGCACAAAGAAAAGGTGCGAAACCGTGCCTGCTGCACCCAGGATTAATACCTGCGTTGATGTACGCTGGCGATGCTGATTTGATCACAAGGGCATCATTGGGTCTATAAAGGTTATTGGATGCCTTTGTGGGTTTAATGGATCCCCTGGACCTTTCGACAAAAAAAATTCAAAATCGCACACAATGGTGATTGGTCAGTGGAAGACAGCGAAGACAAAATGTTTCGATAACTGTGTTGAACTATCCCATATTTGGGTGTTTTGTTAGACGAACGAGGGTCTTGGATCCCTCAAATGGCTCTGAATAAGAACACCATGTGAAGAGCAGCTGCAGCAACAGCAGATGTTGCCAGGAGGCTTGGAGCTAAGCAGTTGCAGGCCTTGATTAAAGTACTCTATGGCATTCTAAGGGTGTTATCTTTGAGGATATAAAGAAAGTACTGAGATGCAAAGGGTAGATAGGTTTTTGTGAAGCCTCTTGGCAGTCCCTGCTAGCAATCTGGCGTTTGTGATATATGAAGAACTTACCATAGGGTATTTATCGGACCTTATTGCTCTGGCAATGCGATGGCTTCGAATTTGGGCAAACCTGGCTACTGTCCTTAATCATTTATTGCTTAACGACTGTCCACTATTGGAGAATGGGCTCTTAATCCCTTGGCTTGGATACGTAAAGATTGGTTAGTGAAGGTGGGCCCTCCTGATCTTTTCAACCATCCTAAAACTGTGAGGAAAATTGATTTATTGGAGATCAAGAACTTGTCTCTTTCATTCATGGCTGTGGAAAGAGAAGGCAGGGAGCTTACCAAACCCTCAGTGAGAGCACATACTCTGCTGACGGGCCCAGCAATTGAGCAGTATTTGGTGACACTTAATAATCCTTACCATCGATTTTTATTGACGAGATTCAGTTTAAACATGATTTATTGGTTCTTACCTGTCTCCAAAGGCTTTAAAAAATTGAGGAGTTGGCCCTTTGCACCTGCAATAACTTCTCTGTACATGGCGTTACGTATTTTTAATTATTTTGCGTGTTTTATCAGGCATTAAGAAAGTGTTTTATTATGCCATTGTCAAAAGGAATAGACTTCCAACAAAGTAAGCCAGCACTGCTCTACCTGCAACTGCTTTCGTCCCCCTGGTTACTTTTGGCGCTGCAAGCTTTCTGGCGGGGGCTCCTGGAGTTAGGAAAAAACCTTTTAGATGTTAGAATGTGCTTCACATGGGATAACTTAGGGAATCGATTTGTGTTAAGGATGTCAAATTTTGTTGCACTGGAGTATCCCTTTTAAATTGTTCTTAATGACTTTTACTTTCAGGTTGTGTGTCTTCGAACAGGATATGTGGTCAAACGCTATTATCTGTTTACTTGTGGTGTATTCTGTACTTCTTATGGTTTTAAATCACCGAATAAAGTATTGCTGACTGGTCACGTCTTGATAATCACATAATAGCCCAGAGTGTTAATGCGTCTGTTACCGAGCATAGCATGTAACATGCATATTACAGATTGGCACTGTATGTCAGATCCGTGAGCTTGTTGCAGAGCTCCTTGAGGTACCTCTAAATTGCACCCTTGTTCTGACTTTTGGGCCTTTTGAAAGCATCGCTCTGTACGTGAAGGGCATACTGGTGAAACCCTGCATATTTGACTTAATATTTTGTTATTTAAAGGATTCGAAATTAGACTGAGCATGGTACTAATAAACATGCATTACGTTTGGATTGTGTGCTACATTAAGGGTTATTACGCTGCAGCATTCTCCAGGCTTTGAGATTGCTGCTTTCTCTGGAGGTTTGGTGGCAGACTTCTTGCTTGCTGCAGCTGAAATCTGATGTTCAGTGAGGGCATGAACATTAATGTGAAGTCACCAAAATGCCGGAGTTAGCGTAAATGACATCGCACGCCGACCAGGCGCTGTTTGTCCTTAAATGTCAGTGTCAGACAGGTGTTTAGAGCAGGTGTTTACACACGGTCTCGCAGATAAACACATCCACCTGCAAGCATGCACACAACCTACATTTAAAACCGTGTTCCTGAACAAGGATTTCGCTTTCTTCTAGTTCATCGACATAGAAGCAGGGAGAGGTAGACTTCTGTGGGAATGAGCTGTGTGGGTAGAGTGCTCGCTTGGCATGCGAAAAGTAGCGGGATCGATACCAGCCTTCTCCAAATGTATTCGTCTGACTTTTTTCATTGCCTTTATTTATTTGTTTTTCAACATTCTTAATGTCAAGAGATGCCCATTTCGTTCATTATAATGAAATTAAGAGAAGTTTCATTTTCTTTAAAGTCATGTGTGATTCGGTACCACTGGGTATTTGGAATGCTGTTGTTTGTCATGTATACGAAGGAATGAAAGTGGGAAAAGTTTATTTCGGGAAACTGAGAAGAGGAGCTCTCTCAAGGGTACGGTACATGGGGACTAAAGGCTTTCTGTTTGCCGCCCTTCTCTTTTTAGGAGTTCCCAAAAGAAACTTTTGCCACTTTCCTCAGTACGCATATAGAACCAATTTCTCAGAGTCCCATTTAACTTAAAAAAACATGAAACGTCTCTTAGTGTAATGAAAGGAACGGAATGGACAGGTCTTGACATTAGGAATGTGTCCAAACAAATAATGGCGATTAAGAATGTAAAAGAGACTCACTTGGAGAATGCGGGCATCGATCCCGCTACCTCTCGCATGCTAAGCGAGCGCTCTACCATTTGAGCTAATTCCCCTCTCTGTCACACTGGTCCTTCCAGTTCTGTTTGGCACATTTCGAAGTGCGCATGTGCATCAGGCCAACACTGCCTCATCTGGTCTTTGGTCGTCCTCTCCTTAAAGGAGTAGAAAGAGGTGACAAGTACCAGCACAAGGATGTTCTATTATCTCCATCAGTGGCTCAGCTGTCAGTGCAGACTCTTGGGAAACAATTTTCACGCGGAGAGAGGGAAGAGCGAAAGACGCAATTTAAGTGGGACTTGTGGAGTGCCTTCACTTTATGTGCAAGATGAGATGAAGTGCAATGCCTGTTTTACAGAAGATGCCTCTTTTGATTTTTTTTTTTCGATGACGCTCTTGCACTGGATGGTTTCTTCACAAATAAAAAGGTTTTAAACAAAATCCCATGTGTGCTGAGCTTCCATCAGATGATGCACGTTATCTTGGAGGGGAAACGTTACCTGCAGGGGAATTAGGTCAAATGGTAACTACATGTACTTGGCAGCTGCTAAACGTGCTGCCATAGAAAAGTGTCTGACACACGAGGTTGCGGCATATTGGGATTTTTTATGAAGGGGGGGCTCTCTTCCCGCACGTATTGGGGAAATGGAGCAGTCCAAGACTGTTTGGGCTGCATTTGGGCTACCTAGGGCATCTTACCACTCTCCGGTTATGTAACCGGACATTTTACGTCGATGGCCACCACTTTGGCAAGGCGACACAGTAGCTGGGGGCATTCTGGACTTGAGAGTTTTTTCACCTTAACAGTTATCTGTTCGTTGGGTGCTTCAGTGTAAATCACAAGATATATATATATATTTATAGGATCATGTTTTTTTCTTACTGGCATGGCCGACGAAAAAGTACGGCACCATTGAGGCTCCTGCAGGAGGCTAGCAGACTCGACTTGCTGGCGGAAAACATGTGCGTTGAGGGGCAGCCCATGAGTCGAGTGGCAGCAGGAGTAACGGTGGCAGTAATCCCGTGTTTGCGACTGCATCCCGAAGCAAAATCAGGCTGGCAGTTGAACGGGAGAAGCCGCTCCCGGTATCGGAGAGCGGCCTCAGGGGTCAGGGCAGGCTGCGCGTTGCACATGCAAGAGCAGGCGGCACAGGCAAAGCCCTGTTGAAGGTGGGGTATAGTGGCGAAGGTGGAGAGAGCAGCGCAGAGACGTTTAAAGTGCTGCTTTCCCCAGGACATGGTCGATCAGTTGGGGGGGGAGGGTAGGCAGTAGGCGGGGCTTTGGGGAACTCCTGGGGCAAAGTGGTGAAAGGTAGAGGCAGAGTCGGGCGGAGGGGCGGAAGAGGGATGGCAAAAGCATGGATCCAGAGGCAAAAAGAGAGAAAAATAGATAAGGTGGTTGATTTTAAAAAAAGAGCACATTTCGCACATTTTAATCCCACACTTTATGAAAACGTGGAGGACGAGGCTGCACTAAAGGATAAAGAGAGAGGGGAGGCAAGATTTGTGTGTGAGAAAAGGCCTATTTTTGACTTGGTTAGCCCACACTTTTTGCCTGATATTTGAAGTAGCCTAGACATTGCAGTGCCCAGGACCCCTGCTAACCATGATCCCTGAGCCAGAGCTTTCCCTAAAACTGTTGTGATGCATTGGCATAATTGGATACACCCTTAGCTACCACTATAAGTCCCTTGTAAAAGGGTACATAGGTACCCAGCGCATGGGGCATTATTGGTAAGCCCCCTAGGACAGTATCACTGATTGTGGATCTCTCCAGGGCCATGTATCCTGATGCACCCAGCACTGCCATTGCAGGCTGAGTGTCCTGGTGCAAACCTAAAACAGAGACGCGACATGGCACACTACCTGTCTGCCCCTGTCCACCATACGTTGCATTTAATATGGTTAAGACACCCCTCTGGAAGGCCTTACAGCCCTATTGCAGAGTGCATCATATTATATGTGAGGGCATACCTGCATGTGCAATATGCCCCCACTGTGTCCTTGGCAAACCTGGGACATAGTGAGTGAACAGAGCAGCCATTTTAATACATGTGCTGGACACTGGCCAACACGAGTTTCTCAGCGACACGAGGGGCACTCTGAACCCTAGGTTGTTTGATATCAAACAACTCAGAATGATAAATCCAAACTGGTACCAGTATTGGAATTACCCCTAAATGTACCCGGGAGGGTGGAGGGGTCACCTTAGAAGTGCTTCCTGCAAAAGCTAACTACCCTGGCATGGTTGCTGACTGGTTCTATCCAGCCTGCTACCTCCAGACCCAAGGGGAGAGTCCTATCTCTCTGGTTTGTAAAACAATTCCCTTCCTGGGTGGAGGTGCTAACACCCCCTCTCACAGGAATGTGCACTGCCCTGGTGGTGAGCTTCAAAGGGCTTAGAGGCTTTGAAACTTGACTCCCAGGCCTGCTGCTAGCAGCAGATGGTCAGCCCCTTTGCAAACCCCCACTTTTGGTGGGAGCAAAGAGGGAAACCACACAAAGGGTAGGAGGAGTGGTCCCACCCGGCATGCACCACCCCTAAGGTGTTGCCTGCGAGGTGGACACTCCATTTCATTTTCCTCCATCATAGATGTAAGGAAGGGAAATAGCCAATCAGGGTTAAAGAAGGGACCTTTTCCTACAGGAAGTGGTCACTGTAGTGGGTGTGGCCACCCAAAGGTAAATGTCCCATTGGACACTATCCGGTAGCCCCTAAAACGCCCAATAAAATCAGTGTTGAGTGGGCATTACAGGACCAAGAAATCAGATTCGAAGGACACAAAGAAGACCAACACAAAGAAGCTCCAAGGCATGAGAACTGCGGACCTGCTGCACAAAGAAAAGGTGCGAAACCGTGCCTGCTGCACCCAGGATTAATACCTGCGTTGATGTACGCTGGCGATGCTGTTTTGATCACAAGGGCATCATTGGGTCTATAAAGGTTATTGGATGCCTTTGTGGGTTTAATGGATCCCCTGGACCTTTCGACAAAAAAAATTCAAAATCGCACACAATGGTGATTGGTCAGTGGAAGACAGCGAAGACAAAATGTTTCGATAACTGTGTTGAACTATCCCATATTTGGGTGTTTTGTTAGACGAACGAGGGTCTTGGAACCCTCAAATGGCTCTGAAAAAGAACACCATGTGAAGAGCAGCTGCAGCAACAGCAGATGTTGCCAGGAGGCTTGGAGCTAAGCAGTTGCAGGCCTTGATTAAAGTACTCTATGGCATTCTAAGGGTGTTATCTTTGAGGATATAAAGAAAGTACTGAGATGCAAAGGGTAGATAGGTTTTTGTGAAGCCTCTTGGCAGTCCCTGCTAGCAATCTGGCGTTTGTGATATATGAAGAACTTACCATAGGGTATTTATCGGACCTTATTGCTCTGGCAATGCGATGGCTTCGAATTTGGGCAAACCTGGCTACTGTCCTTAATCATTTATTGCTTAACGACTGTCCACTATTGGAGAATGGGCTCTTAATCCCTTGGCTTGGATACGTAAAGATTGGTTAGTGAAGGTGGGCCCTCCTGATCTTTTCAACCATCCTAAAACTGTGAGGAAAATTGATTTATTGGAGATCAAGAACTTGTCTCTTTCATTCATGGCTGTGGAAAGAGAAGGCAGGGAGCTTACCAAACCCTCAGTGAGAGCACATACTCTGCTGACGGGCCCAGCAATTGAGCAGTATTTGGTGACACTTAATAATCCTTACCATCGATTTTTATTGACGAGATTCAGTTTAAACATGATTTATTGGTTCTTACCTGTCTCCAAAGGCTTTAAAAAATTGAGGAGTTGGCCCTTTGCACCTGCAATAACTTCTCTGTACATGGCGTTACGTATTTTTAATTATTTTGCGTGTTTTATCAGGCATTAAGAAAGTGTTTTATTATGCCATTGTCAAAAGGAATAGACTTCCAACAAAGTAAGCCAGCACTGCTCTACCTGCAACTGCTTTCGTCCCCCTGGTTACTTTTGGCGCTGCAAGCTTTCTGGCGGGGGCTCCTGGAGTTAGGAAAAAACCTTTTAGATGTTAGAATGTGCTTCACATGGGATAACTTAGGGAATCGATTTGTGTTAAGGATGTCAAATTTTGTTGCACTGGAGTATCCCTTTTAAATTGTTCTTAATGACTTTTACTTTCAGGTTGTGTGTCTTCGAACAGGATATGTGGTCAAACGCTATTATCTGTTTACTTGTGGTGTATTCTGTACTTCTTATGGTTTTAAATCACCGAATAAAGTATTGCTGACTGGTCACTTCTTGATAATCACATAATAGCCCAGAGTGTTAATGCGTCTGTTACCGAACATAGCATGTAACATGCATATTACAGATTCGCACTGTATGTCAGATCCGTGAGCTTGTTGCAGAGCTCCTTGAGGTACCTCTAAATTGCACCCTTGATCTGACTTTTGGGCCTTTTGAAAGCATCGCTCTGTACGTGAAGGGCATACTGGTGAAACCCTGCATATTTGACTTAATATTTTGTTATTTAAAGGATTCGAAATTAGACTGAGCATGGTACTAATAAACATGCATTAAGTTTGGATTGTGTGCTACATTAAGGGTTATTACGCTGCAGCATTCTCCAGGCTTTGAGATTGCTGCTTTCTCTGGAGGTTTGGTGGCAGACTTCTTGCTTGCTGCAGCTGAAATCTGATGTTCAGTGAGGGCATGAACATTAATGTGAAGTCACCAAAATGCCGGAGTTAGCGTAAATGACATCGCACGCCGACCAGGCGCTGTTTGTCCTTAAATGTCAGTGTCAGACAGGTGTTTAGAGCAGGTGTTTACACACGGTCTCGCAGATAAACACATCCACCTGCAAGCATGCACACAACCTACATTTAAAACCGTGTTCCTGAACAAGGATTTCGCTTTCTTCTAGTTCATCGACATAGAAGCAGGGAGAGGTAGACTTCTGTGGGAATGAGCTGTGTGGGTAGAGTGCTCGCTTGGCATGCGAAAAGTAGCGGGATCGATACCAGCCTTCTCCAAATGTATTCGTCTGACTTTTTTCATTGCCTTTATTTATTTGTTTTTCAACATTCTTAATGTCAAGAGATGCCCATTTCGTTCATTATAATGAAATTAAGAGAAGTTTCATTTTCTTTAAAGTCATGTGTGATTCGGTACCACTGGGTATTTGGAATGCTGTTGTTTGTCATGTATACGAAGGAATGAAAGTGGGAAAAGTTTATTTCGGGAAACTGAGAAGAGGAGCTCTCTCAAGGGTACGGTACATGGGGACTAAAGGCTTTCTGTTTGCCGCCCTTCTCTTTTTAGGAGTTCCCAAAAGAAACTTTTGCCACTTTCCTCAGTACGCATATAGAACCAATTTCTCAGAGTCCCATTTAACTTAAAAAAACATGAAACGTCTCTTAGTGTAATGAAAGGAACGGAATGGACAGGTCTTGACATTAGGAATGTGTCCAAACAAATAATGGCGATTAAGAATGTAAAAGAGACTCACTTGGAGAATGCGGGCATCGATCCCGCTACCTCTCGCATGCTAAGCGAGCGCTCTACCATTTGAGCTAATTCCCCTCTCTGTCACAGTGGTCCTTCCAGTTCTGTTTGGCACATTTCGAAGTGCGCATGTGCATCAGGCCAACACTGCCTCATCTGGTCTTTGGTCGTCCTCTCCTTAAAGGAGTAGAAAGAGGTGACAAGTACCAGCACAAGGATGTTCTATTATCTCCATCAGTGGCTCAGCTGTCAGTGCAGACTCTTGGGAAACAATTTTCACGCGGAGAGAGGGAAGAGCGAAAGACGCAATTTAAGTGGGACTTGTGGAGTGCCTTCACTTTATGTGCAAGATGAGATGAAGTGCAATGCCTGTTTTACAGAAGATGCCTCTTTTGATTTTTTTTTTTCGATGACGCTCTTGCACTGGATGGTTTCTTCACAAATAAAAAGGTTTTAAACAAAATCCCATGTGTGCTGAGCTTCCATCAGATGATGCACGTTATCTTGGAGGGGAAACGTTACCTGCAGGGGAATTAGGTCAAATGGTAACTACATGTACTTGGCAGCTGCTAAACGTGCTGCCATAGAAAAGTGTCTGACACACGAGGTTGCGGCATATTGGGATTTTTTATGAAGGGGGGGGCTCTCTTCCCGCACGTATTGGGGAAATGGAGCAGTCCAAGACTGTTTGGGCTGCATTTGGGCTACCTAGGGCATCTTACCACTCTCCGGTTATGTAACCGGACATTTTACGTCGATGGCCACCACTTTGGCAAGGCGACACAGTAGCTGGGGGCATTCTGGACTTGAGAGTTTTTTCACCTTAACAGTTATCTGTTCGTTGGGTGCTTCAGTGTAAATCACAAGATATATATATATATTTATAGGATCATGTTTTTTTCTTACTGGCATGGCCGACGAAAAAGTACAGCACCATTGAGGCTCCTGCAGGAGGCTAGCAGACTCGACTTGCTGGCGGAAAACATGTGCGTTGAGGGGCAGCCCATGAGTCGAGTGGCAGCAGGAGTAACGGTGGCAGTAATCCCGTGTTTGCGACTGCATCCCGAAGCAAAATCAGGCTGGCAGTTGAACGGGAGAAGCCGCTCCCGGTATCGGAGAGCGGCCTCAGGGGTCAGGGCAGGCTGCGCGTTGCACATGCAAGAGCAGGCGGCACAGGCAAAGCCCTGTTGAAGGTGGGGTATAGTGGCGAAGGTGGAGAGAGCAGCGCAGAGACGTTTAAAGTGCTGCTTTCCCCAGGACATGGTCGATCAGTTGGGGGGGGGAGGGTAGGCAGTAGGCGGGGCTTTGGGGAACTCCTGGGGCAAAGTGGTGAAAGGTAGAGGCAGAGTCGGGCGGAGGGGCGGAAGAGGGATGGCAAAAGCATGGATCCAGAGGCAAAAAGAGAGAAAAATAGATAAGGTGGTTGATTTTAAAAAAAGAGCACATTTCGCACATTTTAATCCCACACTTTATGAAAACGTGGAGGACGAGGCTGCACTAAAGGATAAAGAGAGAGGGGAGGCAAGATTTGTGTGTGAGAAAAGGCCTATTTTTGACTTGGTTAGCCCACACTTTTTGCCTGATATTTGAAGTAGCCTAGACATTGCAGTGCCCAGGACCCCTGCTAACCATGATCCCTGAGCCAGAGCTTTCCCTAAAACTGTTGTGATGCATTGGCATAATTGGATACACCCTTAGCTACCACTATAAGTCCCTTGTAAAAGGGTACATAGGTACCCAGCGCATGGGGCATTATTGGTAAGCCCCCTAGGACAGTATCACTGATTGTGGATCTCTCCAGGGCCATGTATCCTGATGCACCCAGCACTGCCATTGCAGGCTGAGTGTCCTGGTGCAAACCTAAAACAGAGACGCGACATGGCACACTACCTGTCTGCCCCTGTCCACCATACGTTGCATTTAATATGGTTAAGACACCCCTCTGGAAGGCCTTACAGCCCTATTGCAGAGTGCATCATATTATATGTGAGGGCATACCTGCATGTGCAATATGCCCCCACTGTGTCCTTGGCAAACCTGGGACATAGTGAGTGAACAGAGCAGCCATTTTAATACATGTGCTGGACACTGGCCAACACGAGTTTCTCAGCGACACGAGGGGCACTCTGAACCCTAGGTTGTTTGATATCAAACAACTCAGAATGATAAATCCAAACTGGTACCAGTATTGGAATTACCCCTAAATGTACCCGGGAGGGTGGAGGGGTCACCTTAGAAGTGCTTCCTGCAAAAGCTAACTACCCTGGCATGGTTGCTGACTGGTTCTATCCAGCCTGCTACCTCCAGACCCAAGGGGAGAGTCCTATCTCTCTGGTTTGTAAAACAATTCCCTTCCTGGGTGGAGGTGCTAACACCCCCTCTCACAGGAATGTGCACTGCCCTGGTGGTGAGCTTCAAAGGGCTTAGAGGCTTTGAAACTTGACTCCCAGGCCTGCTGCTAGCAGCAGATGGTCAGCCCCTTTGCAAACCCCCACTTTTGGTGGGAGCAAAGAGGGAAACCACACAAAGGGTAGGAGGAGTGGTCCCACCCGGCATGCACCACCCCTAAGGTGTTGCCTGCGAGGTGGACACTCCATTTCATTTTCCTCCATCATAGATGTAAGGAAGGGAAATAGCCAATCAGGGTTAAAGAAGGGACCTTTTCCTACAGGAAGTGGTCACTGTAGTGGGTGTGGCCACCCAAAGGTAAATGTCCCATTGGACACTATCCGGTAGCCCCTAAAACGCCCAATAAAATCAGTGTTGAGTGGGCATTACAGGACCAAGAAATCAGATTCGAAGGACACAAAGAAGACCAACACAAAGAAGCTCCAAGGCATGAGAACTGCGGACCTGCTGCACAAAGAAAAGGTGCGAAACCGTGCCTGCTGCACCCAGGATTAATACCTGCGTTGATGTACGCTGGCGATGCTGTTTTGATCACAAGGGCATCATTGGGTCTATAAAGGTTATTGGATGCCTTTGTGGGTTTAATGGATCCCCTGGACCTTTCGACAAAAAAAATTCAAAATCGCACACAATGGTGATTGGTCAGTGGAAGACAGCGAAGACAAAATGTTTCGATAACTGTGTTGAACTATCCCATATTTGGGTGTTTTGTTAGACGAACGAGGGTCTTGGAACCCTCAAATGGCTCTGAAAAAGAACACCATGTGAAGAGCAGCTGCAGCAACAGCAGATGTTGCCAGGAGGCTTGGAGCTAAGCAGTTGCAGGCCTTGATTAAAGTACTCTATGGCATTCTAAGGGTGTTATCTTTGAGGATATAAAGAAAGTACTGAGATGCAAAGGGTAGATAGGTTTTTGTGAAGCCTCTTGGCAGTCCCTGCTAGCAATCTGGCGTTTGTGATATATGAAGAACTTACCATAGGGTATTTATCGGACCTTATTGCTCTGGCAATGCGATGGCTTCGAATTTGGGCAAACCTGGCTACTGTCCTTAATCATTTATTGCTTAACGACTGTCCACTATTGGAGAATGGGCTCTTAATCCCTTGGCTTGGATACGTAAAGATTGGTTAGTGAAGGTGGGCCCTCCTGATCTTTTCAACCATCCTAAAACTGTGAGGAAAATTGATTTATTGGAGATCAAGAACTTGTCTCTTTCATTCATGGCTGTGGAAAGAGAAGGCAGGGAGCTTACCAAACCCTCAGTGAGAGCACATACTCTGCTGACGGGCCCAGCAATTGAGCAGTATTTGGTGACACTTAATAATCCTTACCATCGATTTTTATTGACGAGATTCAGTTTAAACATGATTTATTGGTTCTTACCTGTCTCCAAAGGCTTTAAAAAATTGAGGAGTTGGCCCTTTGCACCTGCAATAACTTCTCTGTACATGGCGTTACGTATTTTTAATTATTTTGCGTGTTTTATCAGGCATTAAGAAAGTGTTTTATTATGCCATTGTCAAAAGGAATAGACTTCCAACAAAGTAAGCCAGCACTGCTCTACCTGCAACTGCTTTCGTCCCCCTGGTTACTTTTGGCGCTGCAAGCTTTCTGGCGGGGGCTCCTGGAGTTAGGAAAAAACCTTTTAGATGTTAGAATGTGCTTCACATGGGATAACTTAGGGAATCGATTTGTGTTAAGGATGTCAAATTTTGTTGCACTGGAGTATCCCTTTTAAATTGTTCTTAATGACTTTTACTTTCAGGTTGTGTGTCTTCGAACAGGATATGTGGTCAAACGCTATTATCTGTTTACTTGTGGTGTATTCTGTACTTCTTATGGTTTTAAATCACCGAATAAAGTATTGCTGACTGGTCACTTCTTGATAATCACATAATAGCCCAGAGTGTTAATGCGTCTGTTACCGAACATAGCATGTAACATGCATATTACAGATTCGCACTGTATGTCAGATCCGTGAGCTTGTTGCAGAGCTCCTTGAGGTACCTCTAAATTGCACCCTTGATCTGACTTTTGGGCCTTTTGAAAGCATCGCTCTGTACGTGAAGGGCATACTGGTGAAACCCTGCATATTTGACTTAATATTTTGTTATTTAAAGGATTCGAAATTAGACTGAGCATGGTACTAATAAACATGCATTAAGTTTGGATTGTGTGCTACATTAAGGGTTATTACGCTGCAGCATTCTCCAGGCTTTGAGATTGCTGCTTTCTCTGGAGGTTTGGTGGCAGACTTCTTGCTTGCTGCAGCTGAAATCTGATGTTCAGTGAGGGCATGAACATTAATGTGAAGTCACCAAAATGCCGGAGTTAGCGTAAATGACATCGCACGCCGACCAGGCGCTGTTTGTCCTTAAATGTCAGTGTCAGACAGGTGTTTAGAGCAGGTGTTTACACACGGTCTCGCAGATAAACACATCCACCTGCAAGCATGCACACAACCTACATTTAAAACCGTGTTCCTGAACAAGGATTTCGCTTTCTTCTAGTTCATCGACATAGAAGCAGGGAGAGGTAGACTTCTGTGGGAATGAGCTGTGTGGGTAGAGTGCTCGCTTGGCATGCGAAAAGTAGCGGGATCGATACCAGCCTTCTCCAAATGTATTCGTCTGACTTTTTTCATTGCCTTTATTTATTTGTTTTTCAACATTCTTAATGTCAAGAGATGCCCATTTCGTTCATTATAATGAAATTAAGAGAAGTTTCATTTTCTTTAAAGTCATGTGTGATTCGGTACCACTGGGTATTTGGAATGCTGTTGTTTGTCATGTATACGAAGGAATGAAAGTGGGAAAAGTTTATTTCGGGAAACTGAGAAGAGGAGCTCTCTCAAGGGTACGGTACATGGGGACTAAAGGCTTTCTGTTTGCCGCCCTTCTCTTTTTAGGAGTTCCCAAAAGAAACTTTTGCCACTTTCCTCAGTACGCATATAGAACCAATTTCTCAGAGTCCCATTTAACTTAAAAAAACATGAAACGTCTCTTAGTGTAATGAAAGGAACGGAATGGACAGGTCTTGACATTAGGAATGTGTCCAAACAAATAATGGCGATTAAGAATGTAAAAGAGACTCACTTGGAGAATGCGGGCATCGATCCCGCTACCTCTCGCATGCTAAGCGAGCGCTCTACCATTTGAGCTAATTCCCCTCTCTGTCACAGTGGTCCTTCCAGTTCTGTTTGGCACATTTCGAAGTGCGCATGTGCATCAGGCCAACACTGCCTCATCTGGTCTTTGGTCGTCCTCTCCTTAAAGGAGTAGAAAGAGGTGACAAGTACCAGCACAAGGATGTTCTATTATCTCCATCAGTGGCTCAGCTGTCAGTGCAGACTCTTGGGAAACAATTTTCACGCGGAGAGAGGGAAGAGCGAAAGACGCAATTTAAGTGGGACTTGTGGAGTGCCTTCACTTTATGTGCAAGATGAGATGAAGTGCAATGCCTGTTTTACAGAAGATGCCTCTTTTGATTTTTTTTTTTCGATGACGCTCTTGCACTGGATGGTTTCTTCACAAATAAAAAGGTTTTAAACAAAATCCCATGTGTGCTGAGCTTCCATCAGATGATGCACGTTATCTTGGAGGGGAAACGTTACCTGCAGGGGAATTAGGTCAAATGGTAACTACATGTACTTGGCAGCTGCTAAACGTGCTGCCATAGAAAAGTGTCTGACACACGAGGTTGCGGCATATTGGGATTTTTTATGAAGGGGGGGGCTCTCTTCCCGCACGTATTGGGGAAATGGAGCAGTCCAAGACTGTTTGGGCTGCATTTGGGCTACCTAGGGCATCTTACCACTCTCCGGTTATGTAACCGGACATTTTACGTCGATGGCCACCACTTTGGCAAGGCGACACAGTAGCTGGGGGCATTCTGGACTTGAGAGTTTTTTCACCTTAACAGTTATCTGTTCGTTGGGTGCTTCAGTGTAAATCACAAGATATATATATATATTTATAGGATCATGTTTTTTTCTTACTGGCATGGCCGACGAAAAAGTACAGCACCATTGAGGCTCCTGCAGGAGGCTAGCAGACTCGACTTGCTGGCGGAAAACATGTGCGTTGAGGGGCAGCCCATGAGTCGAGTGGCAGCAGGAGTAACGGTGGCAGTAATCCCGTGTTTGCGACTGCATCCCGAAGCAAAATCAGGCTGGCAGTTGAACGGGAGAAGCCGCTCCCGGTATCGGAGAGCGGCCTCAGGGGTCAGGGCAGGCTGCGCGTTGCACATGCAAGAGCAGGCGGCACAGGCAAAGCCCTGTTGAAGGTGGGGTATAGTGGCGAAGGTGGAGAGAGCAGCGCAGAGACGTTTAAAGTGCTGCTTTCCCCAGGACATGGTCGATCAGTTGGGGGGGGGAGGGTAGGCAGTAGGCGGGGCTTTGGGGAACTCCTGGGGCAAAGTGGTGAAAGGTAGAGGCAGAGTCGGGCGGAGGGGCGGAAGAGGGATGGCAAAAGCATGGATCCAGAGGCAAAAAGAGAGAAAAATAGATAAGGTGGTTGATTTTAAAAAAAGAGCACATTTCGCACATTTTAATCCCACACTTTATGAAAACGTGGAGGACGAGGCTGCACTAAAGGATAAAGAGAGAGGGGAGGCAAGATTTGTGTGTGAGAAAAGGCCTATTTTTGACTTGGTTAGCCCACACTTTTTGCCTGATATTTGAAGTAGCCTAGACATTGCAGTGCCCAGGACCCCTGCTAACCATGATCCCTGAGCCAGAGCTTTCCCTAAAACTGTTGTGATGCATTGGCATAATTGGATACACCCTTAGCTACCACTATAAGTCCCTTGTAAAAGGGTACATAGGTACCCAGCGCATGGGGCATTATTGGTAAGCCCCCTAGGACAGTATCACTGATTGTGGATCTCTCCAGGGCCATGTATCCTGATGCACCCAGCACTGCCATTGCAGGCTGAGTGTCCTGGTGCAAACCTAAAACAGAGACGCGACATGGCACACTACCTGTCTGCCCCTGTCCACCATACGTTGCATTTAATATGGTTAAGACACCCCTCTGGAAGGCCTTACAGCCCTATTGCAGAGTGCATCATATTATATGTGAGGGCATACCTGCATGTGCAATATGCCCCCACTGTGTCCTTGGCAAACCTGGGACATAGTGAGTGAACAGAGCAGCCATTTTAATACATGTGCTGGACACTGGCCAACACGAGTTTCTCAGCGACACGAGGGGCACTCTGAACCCTAGGTTGTTTGATATCAAACAACTCAGAATGATAAATCCAAACTGGTACCAGTATTGGAATTACCCCTAAATGTACCCGGGAGGGTGGAGGGGTCACCTTAGAAGTGCTTCCTGCAAAAGCTAACTACCCTGGCATGGTTGCTGACTGGTTCTATCCAGCCTGCTACCTCCAGACCCAAGGGGAGAGTCCTATCTCTCTGGTTTGTAAAACAATTCCCTTCCTGGGTGGAGGTGCTAACACCCCCTCTCACAGGAATGTGCACTGCCCTGGTGGTGAGCTTCAAAGGGCTTAGAGGCTTTGAAACTTGACTCCCAGGCCTGCTGCTAGCAGCAGATGGTCAGCCCCTTTGCAAACCCCCACTTTTGGTGGGAGCAAAGAGGGAAACCACACAAAGGGTAGGAGGAGTGGTCCCACCCGGCATGCACCACCCCTAAGGTGTTGCCTGCGAGGTGGACACTCCATTTCATTTTCCTCCATCATAGATGTAAGGAAGGGAAATAGCCAATCAGGGTTAAAGAAGGGACCTTTTCCTACAGGAAGTGGTCACTGTAGTGGGTGTGGCCACCCAAAGGTAAATGTCCCATTGGACACTATCCGGTAGCCCCTAAAACGCCCAATAAAATCAGTGTTGAGTGGGCATTACAGGACCAAGAAATCAGATTCGAAGGACACAAAGAAGACCAACACAAAGAAGCTCCAAGGCATGAGAACTGCGGACCTGCTGCACAAAGAAAAGGTGCGAAACCGTGCCTGCTGCACCCAGGATTAATACCTGCGTTGATGTACGCTGGCGATGCTGTTTTGATCACAAGGGCATCATTGGGTCTATAAAGGTTATTGGATGCCTTTGTGGGTTTAATGGATCCCCTGGACCTTTCGACAAAAAAAATTCAAAATCGCACACAATGGTGATTGGTCAGTGGAAGACAGCGAAGACAAAATGTTTCGATAACTGTGTTGAACTATCCCATATTTGGGTGTTTTGTTAGACGAACGAGGGTCTTGGAACCCTCAAATGGCTCTGAAAAAGAACACCATGTGAAGAGCAGCTGCAGCAACAGCAGATGTTGCCAGGAGGCTTGGAGCTAAGCAGTTGCAGGCCTTGATTAAAGTACTCTATGGCATTCTAAGGGTGTTATCTTTGAGGATATAAAGAAAGTACTGAGATGCAAAGGGTAGATAGGTTTTTGTGAAGCCTCTTGGCAGTCCCTGCTAGCAATCTGGCGTTTGTGATATATGAAGAACTTACCATAGGGTATTTATCGGACCTTATTGCTCTGGCAATGCGATGGCTTCGAATTTGGGCAAACCTGGCTACTGTCCTTAATCATTTATTGCTTAACGACTGTCCACTATTGGAGAATGGGCTCTTAATCCCTTGGCTTGGATACGTAAAGATTGGTTAGTGAAGGTGGGCCCTCCTGATCTTTTCAACCATCCTAAAACTGTGAGGAAAATTGATTAATTGGAGATCAAGAACTTGTCTCTTTCATTCATGGCTGTGGAAAGAGAAGGCAGGGAGCTTACCAAACCCTCAGTGAGAGCACATACTCTGCTGACGGGCCCAGCAATTGAGCAGTATTTGGTGACACTTAATAATCCTTACCATCGATTTTTATTGACGAGATTCAGTTTAAACATGATTTATTGGTTCTTACCTGTCTCCAAAGGCTTTAAAAAATTGAGGAGTTGGCCCTTTGCACCTGCAATAACTTCTCTGTACATGGCGTTACGTATTTTTAATTATTTTGCGTGTTTTATCAGGCATTAAGAAAGTGTTTTATTATGCCATTGTCAAAAGGAATAGACTTCCAACAAAGTAAGCCAGCACTGCTCTACCTGCAACTGCTTTCGTCCCCCTGGTTACTTTTGGCGCTGCAAGCTTTCTGGCGGGGGCTCCTGGAGTTAGGAAAAAACCTTTTAGATGTTAGAATGTGCTTCACATGGGATAACTTAGGGAATCGATTTGTGTTAAGGATGTCAAATTTTGTTGCACTGGAGTATCCCTTTTAAATTGTTCTTAATGACTTTTACTTTCAGGTTGTGTGTCTTCGAACAGGATATGTGGTCAAACGCTATTATCTGTTTACTTGTGGTGTATTCTGTACTTCTTATGGTTTTAAATCACCGAATAAAGTATTGCTGACTGGTCACTTCTTGATAATCACATAATAGCCCAGAGTGTTAATGCGTCTGTTACCGAACATAGCATGTAACATGCATATTACAGATTCGCACTGTATGTCAGATCCGTGAGCTTGTTGCAGAGCTCCTTGAGGTACCTCTAAATTGCACCCTTGATCTGACTTTTGGGCCTTTTGAAAGCATCGCTCTGTACGTGAAGGGCATACTGGTGAAACCCTGCATATTTGACTTAATATTTTGTTATTTAAAGGATTCGAAATTAGACTGAGCATGGTACTAATAAACATGCATTAAGTTTGGATTGTGTGCTACATTAAGGGTTATTACGCTGCAGTATTCTCCAGGCTTTGAGATTGCTGCTTTCTCTGGAGGTTTGGTGGCAGACTTCTTGCTTGCTGCAGCTGAAATCTGATGTTCAGTGAGGGCATGAACATTAATGTGAAGTCACCAAAATGCCGGAGTTAGCGTAAATGACATCGCACGCCGACCAGGCGCTGTTTGTCCTTAAATGTCAGTGTCAGACAGGTGTTTACAGCAGGTGTTTACACACGGTCTCGCAGATAAACACATCCACCTGCAAGCATGCACACAACCTACATTTAAAACCGTGTTCCTGAACAAGGATTTCGCTTTCTTCTAGTTCATCGACATAGAAGCAGGGAGAGGTAGACTTCTGTGGGAATGAGCTGTGTGGGTAGAGTGCTCGCTTGGCATGCGAAAAGTAGCGGGATCGATACCAGCCTTCTCCAAATGTATTCGTCTGACTTTTTTCGTTGCCTTTATTTATTTGTTTTTCAACATTCTTAATGTCAAGAGATGCCCATTTCGTTCATTATAATGAAATTAAGAGAAGTTTCATTTTCTTTAAAGTCATGTGTGATTCGGTACCACTGGGTATTTGGAATGCTGTTGTTTGTCATGTATACGAAGGAATGAAAGTGGGAAAAGTTAATTTTGGGAAACTGAGAAGAGGAGCTTGGGGACTAAAGGCTTTCTGTTCGCCGCCCTTCTCTTTTTAGGAGTTCCCAAAAGAAACTTTTGTTACTTTCCTCAGTACGCATATAGAACCAATTTCTCAGAGTCCCATTTAACTTAAAAAAACATGAAACGTCTCTTAGTGTAATGAAGGGAACGGAATGGACAGGTCTTGACATTAGGAATGTGTCCAAACAAATAATGGCGATTAAGAATGTAAAAGAGACTCACTTGGAGAATGCGGGCATCGATCCCGCTACCTCTCGCATGCTAAGCGAGCGCTCTACCATTTGAGCTAATTCCCCTCTCTGACACACTGGTCCTACCAGTTCTGTTTGGCACATTTCGAAGTGCGCATGTGCATCAGGCCAACACTGCCTCATCTGGTCTTTGGTCGTCCTCTCCTTAAAGGAGCAGAAAGAGGTGAGAAGTACCAGCACAAGGATGTTCTATTATCTCCATTAGTGGCTCAGCTGTCAGTGCAGACTCTTGGGAAACACTTTTCACGAGGAGAGAGGGAAGAGCGAAAGACGCAATTTAAGTGGGACTTGTGGAGTGCCTTCACTTTATGTGCAAGATGAGATGAAGTGCAATGCCTGTTTTACAGCAGATGCCTCTTTTGATTTTTTTTTTTCTCTGACGCTCTTGCACTGGATGGTTTCTTCACAAATAAAAAGGTTTTAAACAAAATCCCATGTGTGCTGAGCTTCCATCAGATGATGCACGTTATCTTGGAGGGGAAACGTTACCTGCAGGGGAATTAGGTCAAATGGTAACTACATGTACTTGGCAGCTGCTAAACCTGCTGCCATAGAAAAGTGTCTGACACACGAGGTTGCGGCATATTGGGATTTTTTATGAAGGGGGGGGCTCTCTTCCTGCACGTATTGGGGAAATGGAGCAGTCCAAGACTGTTTGGGCTGCATTTGGGCTACCTAGGGCATCTTACCACTCTCCGGTTATGTAACCGGACATTTTACGTCGATGGCCACCACTTTGGCAAGGCGACACAGTAGCTGGGGGCATTCTGGACTTGAGAGTTTTTTCACCTTAACAGTTATCTGTTCGTTGGGTGCTTCAGTGTAAATCACAAGATATATATATATATTTATAGGATCATGTTTTTTTCTTACTGGCTTGGCCGACGAAAAAGTACACTCGACTTGCTGGCGGAAAACATGTGCGTTGAGGGGCAGCCCATGAGTCGAGTGGCAGCAGGAGTAACGGTGGCAGTAATCCCGTGTTTGCGACTGCATCCCGAAGCAAAATCAGGCTGGCAGTTGAACGGGAGATGCCGCTCCCGGTATCGGAGAGCGGCCTCAGGGCAGGCTGCGCGTTGCACATGCAAGAGCAGGCGGCACAGGCAAAGCCCTGTTGAAGGTGGGGTATAGTGGCGAAGGTGGAGAGAGCAGCGCAGAGACGTTTAAAGTGCTGCTTTCCCCAGGACATGGTCGATCAGTTGGGGGGGGGAGGGTAGGCAGTAGGCGGGGCTTTGGGGAACTCCCGGGGCAAAGTGGTGAAAGGTAGAGGCAGAGTCGGGCGGAGGGGCGGAAGAGGGATGGCAAAAGCATGGATCCAGAGGCAAAAAGAGAGAAAAATAGATAAGGTGGTTGATTTTAAAAAAAGAGCACATTTCGCACATTTTAATCCCACACTTTATGAAAACGTGGAGGCCGAGGCTGCACTAAAGGATAAAGAGAGAGGGGAGGCAAGATTTGTGTGTGAGAAAAGGCCTATTTTTGACTTGGTTAGCCCACACTTTTTGCCTGATATTTGAAGTAGCCTAGACATTGCAGTGCCCAGGACCCCTGCTAACCATGATCCCTGAGCCAGAGCTTTCCCTAAAACTGTTGTGATGCATTGGCATAATTGGATACACCCTTAGCTACCACTATAAGTCCCTTGTAAAAGGGTACATAGGTACCCAGCGCATGGGGCATTATTGGTAGGCCCCCGAGGACAGTATCACTGATTGTGGATCTCTCCAGGGCCATGTATCCAGATGCACCCAGCACTGCCATTGCAGGCTGAGTGTCCTGGTGCAAACCTAAAACAGAGACGCAACATGGCACACTACCTGTCTGCCCCTGTCCACCATACGTTGCATTTAATATGGTTAAGACACCCCTCTGGCAGGCCTTACAGCCCTATTGCAGAGTGCATCATATTATATGTGAGGGCATACCTGCATGTGCAATATGCCCCCACTGTGTCCTTGGCAAACCTCGGACATAGTGAGTGAACAGAGCAGCCATTTTAATACATGTGCTGGACACTGGCCAACACGAGTTTCTCAGCGACACGAGGGGCACACTGAACCCTAGGTTGTTTGATATCAAACAACTCAGAATGATAAATCCAAACTGGTACCAGTATTGGAATTACCCCTAAATGTACCCAGGAGGGTGGAGGGGTCACCTTAGAAGTGCTTCCTGCAAAAGCTAACTACCCTGGCATGGTTGCTGACTGGTTCTATCCAGCCTGCTACCTCCAGACCCAAGGGGAGAGTCCTATCTCTCTGGTTTGTAAAACAATTCCCTTCCTGGGTGGAGGTGCTAACACCCCCTCTCACAGGAATGTGCACTGCCCTGGTGGTGAGCTTCAAAGGGCTTAGAGGCTTTGAAACTTGACTCCCAGGCCTGCTGCTAGCAGCAGATGGTCAGCCCCTTTGCAAACCCCCACTTTTGGTGGGAGCAAAGAGGGAAACCACACAAAGGGTAGGAGGAGTGGTCCCACCCGGCATGCACCACCCCTAAGGTGTTGCCTGCGAGGTGGACACTCCATTTCATTTTCCTCCATCATAGATGTAAGGAAGGGAAATAGCCAATCAGGGTTAAAGAAGGGACCTTTTCCTACAGGAAGTGGTCACTCTAGTGGGTGTGGCCACCCAAAGGTAAATGTCCCATTGGACACTATCCGGTAGCCCCTAAAACGCCCAATAAAATCAGTGTTGAGTGGGCATTACAGGACCAAGAAATCAGATTCGAAGGACACAAAGAAGACCAACACAAAGAAGCTCCAAGGCATGAGAACTGCGGACCTGCTGCACAAAGAAAAGGTGCGAAACCGTGCCTGCTGCACCCAGGATTAATACCTGCGTTGATGTACGCTGGCGATGCTGATTTGATCACAAGGGCATCATTGGGTCTATAAAGGTTATTGGATGCCTTTGTGGGTTTAATGGATCCCCTGGACCTTTCGACAAAAAAAATTCAAAATCGCACACAATGGTGATTGGTCAGTGGAAGACAGCGAAGACAAAATGTTTCGATAACTGTGTTGAACTATCCCATATTTGGGTGTTTTGTTAGACGAACGAGGGTCTTGGATCCCTCAAATGGCTCTGAATAAGAACACCATGTGAAGAGCAGCTGCAGCAACAGCAGATGTTGCCAGGAGGCTTGGAGCTAAGCAGTTGCAGGCCTTGATTAAAGTACTCTATGGCATTCTAAGGGTGTTATCTTTGAGGATATAAAGAAAGTACTGAGATGCAAAGGGTAGATAGGTTTTTGTGAAGCCTCTTGGCAGTCCCTGCTAGCAATCTGGCGTTTGTGATATATGAAGAACTTACCATAGGGTATTTATCGGACCTTATTGCTCTGGCAATGCGATGGCTTCGAATTTGGGCAAACCTGGCTACTGTCCTTAATCATTTATTGCTTAACGACTGTCCACTATTGGAGAATGGGCTCTTAATCCCTTGGCTTGGATACGTAAAGATTGGTTAGTGAAGGTGGGCCCTCCTGATCTTTTCAACCATCCTAAAACTGTGAGGAAAATTGATTTATTGGAGATCAAGAACTTGTCTCTTTCATTCATGGCTGTGGAAAGAGAAGGCAGGGAGCTTACCAAACCCTCAGTGAGAGCACATACTCTGCTGACGGGCCCAGCAATTGAGCAGTATTTGGTGACACTTAATAATCCTTACCATCGATTTTTATTGACGAGATTCAGTTTAAACATGATTTATTGGTTCTTACCTGTCTCCAAAGGCTTTAAAAAATTGAGGAGTTGGCCCTTTGCACCTGCAATAACTTCTCTGTACATGGCGTTACGTATTTTTAATTATTTTGCGTGTTTTATCAGGCATTAAGAAAGTGTTTTATTATGCCATTGTCAAAAGGAATAGACTTCCAACAAAGTAAGCCAGCACTGCTCTACCTGCAACTGCTTTCGTCCCCCTGCTTACTTTTGGCGCTGCAAGCTTTCTGGCGGGGGCTCCTGGAGTTAGGAAAAAACCTTTTAGATGTTAGAATGTGCTTCACATGGGATAACTTAGGGAATCGATTTGTGTTAAGGATGTCAAATTTTGTTGCACTGGAGTATCCCTTTTAAATTGTTCTTAATGACTTTTACTTTCAGGTTGTGTGTCTTCGAACAGGATATGTGGTCAAACGCTATTATCTGTTTACTTGTGGTGTATTCTGTACTTCTTATGGTTTTAAATCACCGAATAAAGTATTGCTGACTGGTCACGTCTTGATAATCACATAATAGCCCAGAGTGTTAATGCGTCTGTTACCGAGCATAGCATGTAACATGCATATTACAGATTGGCACTGTATGTCAGATCCGTGAGCTTGTTGCAGAGCTCCTTGAGGTACCTCTAAATTGCACCCTTGTTCTGACTTTTGGGCCTTTTGAAAGCATCGCTCTGTACGTGAAGGGCATACTGGTGAAACCCTGCATATTTGACTTAATATTTTGTTATTTAAAGGATTCGAAATTAGACTGAGCATGGTACTAATAAACATGCATTACGTTTGGATTGTGTGCTACATTAAGGGTTATTACGCTGCAGCATTCTCCAGGCTTTGAGATTGCTGCTTTCTCTGGAGGTTTGGTGGCAGACTTCTTGCTTGCTGCAGCTGAAATCTGATGTTCAGTGAGGGCATGAACATTAATGTGAAGTCACCAAAATGCCGGAGTTAGCGTAAATGACATCGCACGCCGACCAGGCGCTGTTTGTCCTTAAATGTCAGTGTCAGACAGGTGTTTAGAGCAGGTGTTTACACACGGTCTCGCAGATAAACACATCCACCTGCAAGCATGCACACAACCTACATTTAAAACCGTGTTCCTGAACAAGGATTTCGCTTTCTTCTAGTTCATCGACATAGAAGCAGGGAGAGGTAGACTTCTGTGGGAATGAGCTGTGTGGGTAGAGTGCTCGCTTGGCATGCGAAAAGTAGCGGGATCGATACCAGCCTTCTCCAAATGTATTCGTCTGACTTTTTTCATTGCCTTTATTTATTTGTTTTTCAACATTCTTAATGTCAAGAGATGCCCATTTCGTTCATTATAATGAAATTAAGAGAAGTTTCATTTTCTTTAAAGTCATGTGTGATTCGGTACCACTGGGTATTTGGAATGCTGTTGTTTGTCATGTATACGAAGGAATGAAAGTGGGAAAAGTTTATTTCGGGAAACTGAGAAGAGGAGCTCTCTCAAGGGTACGGTACATGGGGACTAAAGGCTTTCTGTTTGCCGCCCTTCTCTTTTTAGGAGTTCCCAAAAGAAACTTTTGCCACTTTCCTCAGTACGCATATAGAACCAATTTCTCAGAGTCCCATTTAACTTAAAAAAACATGAAACGTCTCTTAGTGTAATGAAAGGAACGGAATGGACAGGTCTTGACATTAGGAATGTGTCCAAACAAATAATGGCGATTAAGAATGTAAAAGAGACTCACTTGGAGAATGCGGGCATCGATCCCGCTACCTCTCGCATGCTAAGCGAGCGCTCTACCATTTGAGCTAATTCCCCTCTCTGTCACACTGGTCCTTCCAGTTCTGTTTGGCACATTTCGAAGTGCGCATGTGCATCAGGCCAACACTGCCTCATCTGGTCTTTGGTCGTCCTCTCCTTAAAGGAGTAGAAAGAGGTGACAAGTACCAGCACAAGGATGTTCTATTATCTCCATCAGTGGCTCAGCTGTCAGTGCAGACTCTTGGGAAACAATTTTCACGCGGAGAGAGGGAAGAGCGAAAGACGCAATTTAAGTGGGACTTGTGGAGTGCCTTCACTTTATGTGCAAGATGAGATGAAGTGCAATGCCTGTTTTACAGAAGATGCCTCTTTTGATTTTTTTTTTTCGATGACGCTCTTGCACTGGATGGTTTCTTCACAAATAAAAAGGTTTTAAACAAAATCCCATGTGTGCTGAGCTTCCATCAGATGATGCACGTTATCTTGGAGGGGAAACGTTACCTGCAGGGGAATTAGGTCAAATGGTAACTACATGTACTTGGCAGCTGCTAAACGTGCTGCCATAGAAAAGTGTCTGACACACGAGGTTGCGGCATATTGGGATTTTTTATGAAGGGGGGGCTCTCTTCCCGCACGTATTGGGGAAATGGAGCAGTCCAAGACTGTTTGGGCTGCATTTGGGCTACCTAGGGCATCTTACCACTCTCCGGTTATGTAACCGGACATTTTACGTCGATGGCCACCACTTTGGCAAGGCGACACAGTAGCTGGGGGCATTCTGGACTTGAGAGTTTTTTCACCTTAACAGTTATCTGTTCGTTGGGTGCTTCAGTGTAAATCACAAGATATATATATATATTTATAGGATCATGTTTTTTTCTTACTGGCATGGCCGACGAAAAAGTACGGCACCATTGAGGCTCCTGCAGGAGGCTAGCAGACTCGACTTGCTGGCGGAAAACATGTGCGTTGAGGGGCAGCCCATGAGTCGAGTGGCAGCAGGAGTAACGGTGGCAGTAATCCCGTGTTTGCGACTGCATCCCGAAGCAAAATCAGGCTGGCAGTTGAACGGGAGAAGCCGCTCCCGGTATCGGAGAGCGGCCTCAGGGGTCAGGGCAGGCTGCGCGTTGCACATGCAAGAGCAGGCGGCACAGGCAAAGCCCTGTTGAAGGTGGGGTATAGTGGCGAAGGTGGAGAGAGCAGCGCAGAGACGTTTAAAGTGCTGCTTTCCCCAGGACATGGTCGATCAGTTGGGGGGGGAGGGTAGGCAGTAGGCGGGGCTTTGGGGAACTCCTGGGGCAAAGTGGTGAAAGGTAGAGGCAGAGTCGGGCGGAGGGGCGGAAGAGGGATGGCAAAAGCATGGATCCAGAGGCAAAAAGAGAGAAAAATAGATAAGGTGGTTGATTTTAAAAAAAGAGCACATTTCGCACATTTTAATCCCACACTTTATGAAAACGTGGAGGACGAGGCTGCACTAAAGGATAAAGAGAGAGGGGAGGCAAGATTTGTGTGTGAGAAAAGGCCTATTTTTGACTTGGTTAGCCCACACTTTTTGCCTGATATTTGAAGTAGCCTAGACATTGCAGTGCCCAGGACCCCTGCTAACCATGATCCCTGAGCCAGAGCTTTCCCTAAAACTGTTGTGATGCATTGGCATAATTGGATACACCCTTAGCTACCACTATAAGTCCCTTGTAAAAGGGTACATAGGTACCCAGCGCATGGGGCATTATTGGTAAGCCCCCTAGGACAGTATCACTGATTGTGGATCTCTCCAGGGCCATGTATCCTGATGCACCCAGCACTGCCATTGCAGGCTGAGTGTCCTGGTGCAAACCTAAAACAGAGACGCGACATGGCACACTACCTGTCTGCCCCTGTCCACCATACGTTGCATTTAATATGGTTAAGACACCCCTCTGGAAGGCCTTACAGCCCTATTGCAGAGTGCATCATATTATATGTGAGGGCATACCTGCATGTGCAATATGCCCCCACTGTGTCCTTGGCAAACCTGGGACATAGTGAGTGAACAGAGCAGCCATTTTAATACATGTGCTGGACACTGGCCAACACGAGTTTCTCAGCGACACGAGGGGCACTCTGAACCCTAGGTTGTTTGATATCAAACAACTCAGAATGATAAATCCAAACTGGTACCAGTATTGGAATTACCCCTAAATGTACCCGGGAGGGTGGAGGGGTCACCTTAGAAGTGCTTCCTGCAAAAGCTAACTACCCTGGCATGGTTGCTGACTGGTTCTATCCAGCCTGCTACCTCCAGACCCAAGGGGAGAGTCCTATCTCTCTGGTTTGTAAAACAATTCCCTTCCTGGGTGGAGGTGCTAACACCCCCTCTCACAGGAATGTGCACTGCCCTGGTGGTGAGCTTCAAAGGGCTTAGAGGCTTTGAAACTTGACTCCCAGGCCTGCTGCTAGCAGCAGATGGTCAGCCCCTTTGCAAACCCCCACTTTTGGTGGGAGCAAAGAGGGAAACCACACAAAGGGTAGGAGGAGTGGTCCCACCCGGCATGCACCACCCCTAAGGTGTTGCCTGCGAGGTGGACACTCCATTTCATTTTCCTCCATCATAGATGTAAGGAAGGGAAATAGCCAATCAGGGTTAAAGAAGGGACCTTTTCCTACAGGAAGTGGTCACTGTAGTGGGTGTGGCCACCCAAAGGTAAATGTCCCATTGGACACTATCCGGTAGCCCCTAAAACGCCCAATAAAATCAGTGTTGAGTGGGCATTACAGGACCAAGAAATCAGATTCGAAGGACACAAAGAAGACCAACACAAAGAAGCTCCAAGGCATGAGAACTGCGGACCTGCTGCACAAAGAAAAGGTGCGAAACCGTGCCTGCTGCACCCAGGATTAATACCTGCGTTGATGTACGCTGGCGATGCTGTTTTGATCACAAGGGCATCATTGGGTCTATAAAGGTTATTGGATGCCTTTGTGGGTTTAATGGATCCCCTGGACCTTTCGACAAAAAAAATTCAAAATCGCACACAATGGTGATTGGTCAGTGGAAGACAGCGAAGACAAAATGTTTCGATAACTGTGTTGAACTATCCCATATTTGGGTGTTTTGTTAGACGAACGAGGGTCTTGGAACCCTCAAATGGCTCTGAAAAAGAACACCATGTGAAGAGCAGCTGCAGCAACAGCAGATGTTGCCAGGAGGCTTGGAGCTAAGCAGTTGCAGGCCTTGATTAAAGTACTCTATGGCATTCTAAGGGTGTTATCTTTGAGGATATAAAGAAAGTACTGAGATGCAAAGGGTAGATAGGTTTTTGTGAAGCCTCTTGGCAGTCCCTGCTAGCAATCTGGCGTTTGTGATATATGAAGAACTTACCATAGGGTATTTATCGGACCTTATTGCTCTGGCAATGCGATGGCTTCGAATTTGGGCAAACCTGGCTACTGTCCTTAATCATTTATTGCTTAACGACTGTCCACTATTGGAGAATGGGCTCTTAATCCCTTGGCTTGGATACGTAAAGATTGGTTAGTGAAGGTGGGCCCTCCTGATCTTTTCAACCATCCTAAAACTGTGAGGAAAATTGATTTATTGGAGATCAAGAACTTGTCTCTTTCATTCATGGCTGTGGAAAGAGAAGGCAGGGAGCTTACCAAACCCTCAGTGAGAGCACATACTCTGCTGACGGGCCCAGCAATTGAGCAGTATTTGGTGACACTTAATAATCCTTACCATCGATTTTTATTGACGAGATTCAGTTTAAACATGATTTATTGGTTCTTACCTGTCTCCAAAGGCTTTAAAAAATTGAGGAGTTGGCCCTTTGCACCTGCAATAACTTCTCTGTACATGGCGTTACGTATTTTTAATTATTTTGCGTGTTTTATCAGGCATTAAGAAAGTGTTTTATTATGCCATTGTCAAAAGGAATAGACTTCCAACAAAGTAAGCCAGCACTGCTCTACCTGCAACTGCTTTCGTCCCCCTGGTTACTTTTGGCGCTGCAAGCTTTCTGGCGGGGGCTCCTGGAGTTAGGAAAAAACCTTTTAGATGTTAGAATGTGCTTCACATGGGATAACTTAGGGAATCGATTTTTGTTAAGGATGTCAAATTTTGTTGCACTGGAGTATCCCTTTTAAATTGTTCTTAATGACTTTTACTTTCAGGTTGTGTGTCTTCGAACAGGATATGTGGTCAAACGCTATTATCTGTTTACTTGTGGTGTATTCTGTACTTCTTATGGTTTTAAATCACCGAATAAAGTATTGCTGACTGGTCACTTCTTGATAATCACATAATAGCCCAGAGTGTTAATGCGTCTGTTACCGAACATAGCATGTAACATGCATATTACAGATTCGCACTGTATGTCAGATCCGTGAGCTTGTTGCAGAGCTCCTTGAGGTACCTCTAAATTGCACCCTTGATCTGACTTTTGGGCCTTTTGAAAGCATCGCTCTGTACGTGAAGGGCATACTGGTGAAACCCTGCATATTTGACTTAATATTTTGTTATTTAAAGGATTCGAAATTAGACTGAGCATGGTACTAATAAACATGCATTAAGTTTGGATTGTGTGCTACATTAAGGGTTATTACGCTGCAGCATTCTCCAGGCTTTGAGATTGCTGCTTTCTCTGGAGGTTTGGTGGCAGACTTCTTGCTTGCTGCAGCTGAAATCTGATGTTCAGTGAGGGCATGAACATTAATGTGAAGTCACCAAAATGCCGGAGTTAGCGTAAATGACATCGCACGCCGACCAGGCGCTGTTTGTCCTTAAATGTCAGTGTCAGACAGGTGTTTAGAGCAGGTGTTTACACACGGTCTCGCAGATAAACACATCCACCTGCAAGCATGCACACAACCTACATTTAAAACCGTGTTCCTGAACAAGGATTTCGCTTTCTTCTAGTTCATCGACATAGAAGCAGGGAGAGGTAGACTTCTGTGGGAATGAGCTGTGTGGGTAGAGTGCTCGCTTGGCATGCGAAAAGTAGCGGGATCGATACCAGCCTTCTCCAAATGTATTCGTCTGACTTTTTTCATTGCCTTTATTTATTTGTTTTTCAACATTCTTAATGTCAAGAGATGCCCATTTCGTTCATTATAATGAAATTAAGAGAAGTTTCATTTTCTTTAAAGTCATGTGTGATTCGGTACCACTGGGTATTTGGAATGCTGTTGTTTGTCATGTATACGAAGGAATGAAAGTGGGAAAAGTTAATTTTGGGAAACTGAGAAGAGGAGCTTGGGGACTAAAGGCTTTCTGTTCGCCGCCCTTCTCTTTTTAGGAGTTCCCAAAAGAAACTTTTGTTACTTTCCTCAGTACGCATATAGAACCAATTTCTCAGAGTCCCATTTAACTTAAAAAAACATGAAACGTCTCTTAGTGTAATGAAGGGAACGGAATGGACAGGTCTTGACATTAGGAATGTGTCCAAACAAATAATGGCGATTAAGAATGTAAAAGAGACTCACTTGGAGAATGCGGGCATCGATCCCGCTACCTCTCGCATGCTAAGCGAGCGCTCTACCATTTGAGCTAATTCCCCTCTCTGACACACTGGTCCTACCAGTTCTGTTTGGCACATTTCGAAGTGCGCATGTGCATCAGGCCAACACTGCCTCATCTGGTCTTTGGTCGTCCTCTCCTTAAAGGAGCAGAAAGAGGTGAGAAGTACCAGCACAAGGATGTTCTATTATCTCCATTAGTGGCTCAGCTGTCAGTGCAGACTCTTGGGAAACACTTTTCACGAGGAGAGAGGGAAGAGCGAAAGACGCAATTTAAGTGGGACTTGTGGAGTGCCTTCACTTTATGTGCAAGATGAGATGAAGTGCAATGCCTGTTTTACAGCAGATGCCTCTTTTGATTTTTTTTTTTCTCTGACGCTCTTGCACTGGATGGTTTCTTCACAAATAAAAAGGTTTTAAACAAAATCCCATGTGTGCTGAGCTTCCATCAGATGATGCACGTTATCTTGGAGGGGAAACGTTACCTGCAGGGGAATTAGGTCAAATGGTAACTACATGTACTTGGCAGCTGCTAAACCTGCTGCCATAGAAAAGTGTCTGACACACGAGGTTGCGGCATATTGGGATTTTTTATGAAGGGGGGGGCTCTCTTCCTGCACGTATTGGGGAAATGGAGCAGTCCAAGACTGTTTGGGCTGCATTTGGGCTACCTAGGGCATCTTACCACTCTCCGGTTATGTAACCGGACATTTTACGTCGATGGCCACCACTTTGGCAAGGCGACACAGTAGCTGGGGGCATTCTGGACTTGAGAGTTTTTTCACCTTAACAGTTATCTGTTCGTTGGGTGCTTCAGTGTAAATCACAAGATATATATATATATTTATAGGATCATGTTTTTTTCTTACTGGCTTGGCCGACGAAAAAGTACACTCGACTTGCTGGCGGAAAACATGTGCGTTGAGGGGCAGCCCATGAGTCGAGTGGCAGCAGGAGTAACGGTGGCAGTAATCCCGTGTTTGCGACTGCATCCCGAAGCAAAATCAGGCTGGCAGTTGAACGGGAGATGCCGCTCCCGGTATCGGAGAGCGGCCTCAGGGCAGGCTGCGCGTTGCACATGCAAGAGCAGGCGGCACAGGCAAAGCCCTGTTGAAGGTGGGGTATAGTGGCGAAGGTGGAGAGAGCAGCGCAGAGACGTTTAAAGTGCTGCTTTCCCCAGGACATGGTCGATCAGTTGGGGGGGGGAGGGTAGGCAGTAGGCGGGGCTTTGGGGAACTCCCGGGGCAAAGTGGTGAAAGGTAGAGGCAGAGTCGGGCGGAGGGGCGGAAGAGGGATGGCAAAAGCATGGATCCAGAGGCAAAAAGAGAGAAAAATAGATAAGGTGGTTGATTTTAAAAAAAGAGCACATTTCGCACATTTTAATCCCACACTTTATGAAAACGTGGAGGCCGAGGCTGCACTAAAGGATAAAGAGAGAGGGGAGGCAAGATTTGTGTGTGAGAAAAGGCCTATTTTTGACTTGGTTAGCCCACACTTTTTGCCTGATATTTGAAGTAGCCTAGACATTGCAGTGCCCAGGACCCCTGCTAACCATGATCCCTGAGCCAGAGCTTTCCCTAAAACTGTTGTGATGCATTGGCATAATTGGATACACCCTTAGCTACCACTATAAGTCCCTTGTAAAAGGGTACATAGGTACCCAGCGCATGGGGCATTATTGGTAGGCCCCCGAGGACAGTATCACTGATTGTGGATCTCTCCAGGGCCATGTATCCAGATGCACCCAGCACTGCCATTGCAGGCTGAGTGTCCTGGTGCAAACCTAAAACAGAGACGCAACATGGCACACTACCTGTCTGCCCCTGTCCACCATACGTTGCATTTAATATGGTTAAGACACCCCTCTGGCAGGCCTTACAGCCCTATTGCAGAGTGCATCATATTATATGTGAGGGCATACCTGCATGTGCAATATGCCCCCACTGTGTCCTTGGCAAACCTCGGACATAGTGAGTGAACAGAGCAGCCATTTTAATACATGTGCTGGACACTGGCCAACACGAGTTTCTCAGCGACACGAGGGGCACACTGAACCCTAGGTTGTTTGATATCAAACAACTCAGAATGATAAATCCAAACTGGTACCAGTATTGGAATTACCCCTAAATGTACCCAGGAGGGTGGAGGGGTCACCTTAGAAGTGCTTCCTGCAAAAGCTAACTACCCTGGCATGGTTGCTGACTGGTTCTATCCAGCCTGCTACCTCCAGACCCAAGGGGAGAGTCCTATCTCTCTGGTTTGTAAAACAATTCCCTTCCTGGGTGGAGGTGCTAACACCCCCTCTCACAGGAATGTGCACTGCCCTGGTGGTGAGCTTCAAAGGGCTTAGAGGCTTTGAAACTTGACTCCCAGGCCTGCTGCTAGCAGCAGATGGTCAGCCCCTTTGCAAACCCCCACTTTTGGTGGGAGCAAAGAGGGAAACCACACAAAGGGTAGGAGGAGTGGTCCCACCCGGCATGCACCACCCCTAAGGTGTTGCCTGCGAGGTGGACACTCCATTTCATTTTCCTCCATCATAGATGTAAGGAAGGGAAATAGCCAATCAGGGTTAAAGAAGGGACCTTTTCCTACAGGAAGTGGTCACTCTAGTGGGTGTGGCCACCCAAAGGTAAATGTCCCATTGGACACTATCCGGTAGCCCCTAAAACGCCCAATAAAATCAGTGTTGAGTGGGCATTACAGGACCAAGAAATCAGATTCGAAGGACACAAAGAAGACCAACACAAAGAAGCTCCAAGGCATGAGAACTGCGGACCTGCTGCACAAAGAAAAGGTGCGAAACCGTGCCTGCTGCACCCAGGATTAATACCTGCGTTGATGTACGCTGGCGATGCTGATTTGATCACAAGGGCATCATTGGGTCTATAAAGGTTATTGGATGCCTTTGTGGGTTTAATGGATCCCCTGGACCTTTCGACAAAAAAAATTCAAAATCGCACACAATGGTGATTGGTCAGTGGAAGACAGCGAAGACAAAATGTTTCGATAACTGTGTTGAACTATCCCATATTTGGGTGTTTTGTTAGACGAACGAGGGTCTTGGATCCCTCAAATGGCTCTGAATAAGAACACCATGTGAAGAGCAGCTGCAGCAACAGCAGATGTTGCCAGGAGGCTTGGAGCTAAGCAGTTGCAGGCCTTGATTAAAGTACTCTATGGCATTCTAAGGGTGTTATCTTTGAGGATATAAAGAAAGTACTGAGATGCAAAGGGTAGATAGGTTTTTGTGAAGCCTCTTGGCAGTCCCTGCTAGCAATCTGGCGTTTGTGATATATGAAGAACTTACCATAGGGTATTTATCGGACCTTATTGCTCTGGCAATGCGATGGCTTCGAATTTGGGCAAACCTGGCTACTGTCCTTAATCATTTATTGCTTAACGACTGTCCACTATTGGAGAATGGGCTCTTAATCCCTTGGCTTGGATACGTAAAGATTGGTTAGTGAAGGTGGGCCCTCCTGATCTTTTCAACCATCCTAAAACTGTGAGGAAAATTGATTTATTGGAGATCAAGAACTTGTCTCTTTCATTCATGGCTGTGGAAAGAGAAGGCAGGGAGCTTACCAAACCCTCAGTGAGAGCACATACTCTGCTGACGGGCCCAGCAATTGAGCAGTATTTGGTGACACTTAATAATCCTTACCATCGATTTTTATTGACGAGATTCAGTTTAAACATGATTTATTGGTTCTTACCTGTCTCCAAAGGCTTTAAAAAATTGAGGAGTTGGCCCTTTGCACCTGCAATAACTTCTCTGTACATGGCGTTACGTATTTTTAATTATTTTGCGTGTTTTATCAGGCATTAAGAAAGTGTTTTATTATGCCATTGTCAAAAGGAATAGACTTCCAACAAAGTAAGCCAGCACTGCTCTACCTGCAACTGCTTTCGTCCCCCTGGTTACTTTTGGCGCTGCAAGCTTTCTGGCGGGGGCTCCTGGAGTTAGGAAAAAACCTTTTAGATGTTAGAATGTGCTTCACATGGGATAACTTAGGGAATCGATTTGTGTTAAGGATGTCAAATTTTGTTGCACTGGAGTATCCCTTTTAAATTGTTCTTAATGACTTTTACTTTCAGGTTGTGTGTCTTCGAACAGGATATGTGGTCAAACGCTATTATCTGTTTACTTGTGGTGTATTCTGTACTTCTTATGGTTTTAAATCACCGAATAAAGTATTGCTGACTGGTCACGTCTTGATAATCACATAATAGCCCAGAGTGTTAATGCGTCTGTTACCGAGCATAGCATGTAACATGCATATTACAGATTGGCACTGTATGTCAGATCCGTGAGCTTGTTGCAGAGCTCCTTGAGGTACCTCTAAATTGCACCCTTGTTCTGACTTTTGGGCCTTTTGAAAGCATCGCTCTGTACGTGAAGGGCATACTGGTGAAACCCTGCATATTTGACTTAATATTTTGTTATTTAAAGGATTCGAAATTAGACTGAGCATGGTACTAATAAACATGCATTACGTTTGGATTGTGTGCTACATTAAGGGTTATTACGCTGCAGCATTCTCCAGGCTTTGAGATTGCTGCTTTCTCTGGAGGTTTGGTGGCAGACTTCTTGCTTGCTGCAGCTGAAATCTGATGTTCAGTGAGGGCATGAACATTAATGTGAAGTCACCAAAATGCCGGAGTTAGCGTAAATGACATCGCACGCCGACCAGGCGCTGTTTGTCCTTAAATGTCAGTGTCAGACAGGTGTTTAGAGCAGGTGTTTACACACGGTCTCGCAGATAAACACATCCACCTGCAAGCATGCACACAACCTACATTTAAAACCGTGTTCCTGAACAAGGATTTCGCTTTCTTCTAGTTCATCGACATAGAAGCAGGGAGAGGTAGACTTCTGTGGGAATGAGCTGTGTGGGTAGAGTGCTCGCTTGGCATGCGAAAAGTAGCGGGATCGATACCAGCCTTCTCCAAATGTATTCGTCTGACTTTTTTCATTGCCTTTATTTATTTGTTTTTCAACATTCTTAATGTCAAGAGATGCCCATTTCGTTCATTATAATGAAATTAAGAGAAGTTTCATTTTCTTTAAAGTCATGTGTGATTCGGTACCACTGGGTATTTGGAATGCTGTTGTTTGTCATGTATACGAAGGAATGAAAGTGGGAAAAGTTTATTTCGGGAAACTGAGAAGAGGAGCTCTCTCAAGGGTACGGTACATGGGGACTAAAGGCTTTCTGTTTGCCGCCCTTCTCTTTTTAGGAGTTCCCAAAAGAAACTTTTGCCACTTTCCTCAGTACGCATATAGAACCAATTTCTCAGAGTCCCATTTAACTTAAAAAAACATGAAACGTCTCTTAGTGTAATGAAAGGAACGGAATGGACAGGTCTTGACATTAGGAATGTGTCCAAACAAATAATGGCGATTAAGAATGTAAAAGAGACTCACTTGGAGAATGCGGGCATCGATCCCGCTACCTCTCGCATGCTAAGCGAGCGCTCTACCATTTGAGCTAATTCCCCTCTCTGTCACACTGGTCCTTCCAGTTCTGTTTGGCACATTTCGAAGTGCGCATGTGCATCAGGCCAACACTGCCTCATCTGGTCTTTGGTCGTCCTCTCCTTAAAGGAGTAGAAAGAGGTGACAAGTACCAGCACAAGGATGTTCTATTATCTCCATCAGTGGCTCAGCTGTCAGTGCAGACTCTTGGGAAACAATTTTCACGCGGAGAGAGGGAAGAGCGAAAGACGCAATTTAAGTGGGACTTGTGGAGTGCCTTCACTTTATGTGCAAGATGAGATGAAGTGCAATGCCTGTTTTACAGAAGATGCCTCTTTTGATTTTTTTTTTTCGATGACGCTCTTGCACTGGATGGTTTCTTCACAAATAAAAAGGTTTTAAACAAAATCCCATGTGTGCTGAGCTTCCATCAGATGATGCACGTTATCTTGGAGGGGAAACGTTACCTGCAGGGGAATTAGGTCAAATGGTAACTACATGTACTTGGCAGCTGCTAAACGTGCTGCCATAGAAAAGTGTCTGACACACGAGGTTGCGGCATATTGGGATTTTTTATGAAGGGGGGGCTCTCTTCCCGCACGTATTGGGGAAATGGAGCAGTCCAAGACTGTTTGGGCTGCATTTGGGCTACCTAGGGCATCTTACCACTCTCCGGTTATGTAACCGGACATTTTACGTCGATGGCCACCACTTTGGCAAGGCGACACAGTAGCTGGGGGCATTCTGGACTTGAGAGTTTTTTCACCTTAACAGTTATCTGTTCGTTGGGTGCTTCAGTGTAAATCACAAGATATATATATATATTTATAGGATCATGTTTTTTTCTTACTGGCATGGCCGACGAAAAAGTACGGCACCATTGAGGCTCCTGCAGGAGGCTAGCAGACTCGACTTGCTGGCGGAAAACATGTGCGTTGAGGGGCAGCCCATGAGTCGAGTGGCAGCAGGAGTAACGGTGGCAGTAATCCCGTGTTTGCGACTGCATCCCGAAGCAAAATCAGGCTGGCAGTTGAACGGGAGAAGCCGCTCCCGGTATCGGAGAGCGGCCTCAGGGGTCAGGGCAGGCTGCGCGTTGCACATGCAAGAGCAGGCGGCACAGGCAAAGCCCTGTTGAAGGTGGGGTATAGTGGCGAAGGTGGAGAGAGCAGCGCAGAGACGTTTAAAGTGCTGCTTTCCCCAGGACATGGTCGATCAGTTGGGGGGGGAGGGTAGGCAGTAGGCGGGGCTTTGGGGAACTCCTGGGGCAAAGTGGTGAAAGGTAGAGGCAGAGTCGGGCGGAGGGGCGGAAGAGGGATGGCAAAAGCATGGATCCAGAGGCAAAAAGAGAGAAAAATAGATAAGGTGGTTGATTTTAAAAAAAGAGCACATTTCGCACATTTTAATCCCACACTTTATGAAAACGTGGAGGACGAGGCTGCACTAAAGGATAAAGAGAGAGGGGAGGCAAGATTTGTGTGTGAGAAAAGGCCTATTTTTGACTTGGTTAGCCCACACTTTTTGCCTGATATTTGAAGTAGCCTAGACATTGCAGTGCCCAGGACCCCTGCTAACCATGATCCCTGAGCCAGAGCTTTCCCTAAAACTGTTGTGATGCATTGGCATAATTGGATACACCCTTAGCTACCACTATAAGTCCCTTGTAAAAGGGTACATAGGTACCCAGCGCATGGGGCATTATTGGTAAGCCCCCTAGGACAGTATCACTGATTGTGGATCTCTCCAGGGCCATGTATCCTGATGCACCCAGCACTGCCATTGCAGGCTGAGTGTCCTGGTGCAAACCTAAAACAGAGACGCGACATGGCACACTACCTGTCTGCCCCTGTCCACCATACGTTGCATTTAATATGGTTAAGACACCCCTCTGGAAGGCCTTACAGCCCTATTGCAGAGTGCATCATATTATATGTGAGGGCATACCTGCATGTGCAATATGCCCCCACTGTGTCCTTGGCAAACCTGGGACATAGTGAGTGAACAGAGCAGCCATTTTAATACATGTGCTGGACACTGGCCAACACGAGTTTCTCAGCGACACGAGGGGCACTCTGAACCCTAGGTTGTTTGATATCAAACAACTCAGAATGATAAATCCAAACTGGTACCAGTATTGGAATTACCCCTAAATGTACCCGGGAGGGTGGAGGGGTCACCTTAGAAGTGCTTCCTGCAAAAGCTAACTACCCTGGCATGGTTGCTGACTGGTTCTATCCAGCCTGCTACCTCCAGACCCAAGGGGAGAGTCCTATCTCTCTGGTTTGTAAAACAATTCCCTTCCTGGGTGGAGGTGCTAACACCCCCTCTCACAGGAATGTGCACTGCCCTGGTGGTGAGCTTCAAAGGGCTTAGAGGCTTTGAAACTTGACTCCCAGGCCTGCTGCTAGCAGCAGATGGTCAGCCCCTTTGCAAACCCCCACTTTTGGTGGGAGCAAAGAGGGAAACCACACAAAGGGTAGGAGGAGTGGTCCCACCCGGCATGCACCACCCCTAAGGTGTTGCCTGCGAGGTGGACACTCCATTTCATTTTCCTCCATCATAGATGTAAGGAAGGGAAATAGCCAATCAGGGTTAAAGAAGGGACCTTTTCCTACAGGAAGTGGTCACTGTAGTGGGTGTGGCCACCCAAAGGTAAATGTCCCATTGGACACTATCCGGTAGCCCCTAAAACGCCCAATAAAATCAGTGTTGAGTGGGCATTACAGGACCAAGAAATCAGATTCGAAGGACACAAAGAAGACCAACACAAAGAAGCTCCAAGGCATGAGAACTGCGGACCTGCTGCACAAAGAAAAGGTGCGAAACCGTGCCTGCTGCACCCAGGATTAATACCTGCGTTGATGTACGCTGGCGATGCTGTTTTGATCACAAGGGCATCATTGGGTCTATAAAGGTTATTGGATGCCTTTGTGGGTTTAATGGATCCCCTGGACCTTTCGACAAAAAAAATTCAAAATCGCACACAATGGTGATTGGTCAGTGGAAGACAGCGAAGACAAAATGTTTCGATAACTGTGTTGAACTATCCCATATTTGGGTGTTTTGTTAGACGAACGAGGGTCTTGGAACCCTCAAATGGCTCTGAAAAAGAACACCATGTGAAGAGCAGCTGCAGCAACAGCAGATGTTGCCAGGAGGCTTGGAGCTAAGCAGTTGCAGGCCTTGATTAAAGTACTCTATGGCATTCTAAGGGTGTTATCTTTGAGGATATAAAGAAAGTACTGAGATGCAAAGGGTAGATAGGTTTTTGTGAAGCCTCTTGGCAGTCCCTGCTAGCAATCTGGCGTTTGTGATATATGAAGAACTTACCATAGGGTATTTATCGGACCTTATTGCTCTGGCAATGCGATGGCTTCGAATTTGGGCAAACCTGGCTACTGTCCTTAATCATTTATTGCTTAACGACTGTCCACTATTGGAGAATGGGCTCTTAATCCCTTGGCTTGGATACGTAAAGATTGGTTAGTGAAGGTGGGCCCTCCTGATCTTTTCAACCATCCTAAAACTGTGAGGAAAATTGATTTATTGGAGATCAAGAACTTGTCTCTTTCATTCATGGCTGTGGAAAGAGAAGGCAGGGAGCTTACCAAACCCTCAGTGAGAGCACATACTCTGCTGACGGGCCCAGCAATTGAGCAGTATTTGGTGACACTTAATAATCCTTACCATCGATTTTTATTGACGAGATTCAGTTTAAACATGATTTATTGGTTCTTACCTGTCTCCAAAGGCTTTAAAAAATTGAGGAGTTGGCCCTTTGCACCTGCAATAACTTCTCTGTACATGGCGTTACGTATTTTTAATTATTTTGCGTGTTTTATCAGGCATTAAGAAAGTGTTTTATTATGCCATTGTCAAAAGGAATAGACTTCCAACAAAGTAAGCCAGCACTGCTCTACCTGCAACTGCTTTCGTCCCCCTGGTTACTTTTGGCGCTGCAAGCTTTCTGGCGGGGGCTCCTGGAGTTAGGAAAAAACCTTTTAGATGTTAGAATGTGCTTCACATGGGATAACTTAGGGAATCGATTTGTGTTAAGGATGTCAAATTTTGTTGCACTGGAGTATCCCTTTTAAATTGTTCTTAATGACTTTTACTTTCAGGTTGTGTGTCTTCGAACAGGATATGTGGTCAAACGCTATTATCTGTTTACTTGTGGTGTATTCTGTACTTCTTATGGTTTTAAATCACCGAATAAAGTATTGCTGACTGGTCACTTCTTGATAATCACATAATAGCCCAGAGTGTTAATGCGTCTGTTACCGAACATAGCATGTAACATGCATATTACAGATTCGCACTGTATGTCAGATCCGTGAGCTTGTTGCAGAGCTCCTTGAGGTACCTCTAAATTGCACCCTTGATCTGACTTTTGGGCCTTTTGAAAGCATCGCTCTGTACGTGAAGGGCATACTGGTGAAACCCTGCATATTTGACTTAATATTTTGTTATTTAAAGGATTCGAAATTAGACTGAGCATGGTACTAATAAACATGCATTAAGTTTGGATTGTGTGCTACATTAAGGGTTATTACGCTGCAGCATTCTCCAGGCTTTGAGATTGCTGCTTTCTCTGGAGGTTTGGTGGCAGACTTCTTGCTTGCTGCAGCTGAAATCTGATGTTCAGTGAGGGCATGAACATTAATGTGAAGTCACCAAAATGCCGGAGTTAGCGTAAATGACATCGCACGCCGACCAGGCGCTGTTTGTCCTTAAATGTCAGTGTCAGACAGGTGTTTAGAGCAGGTGTTTACACACGGTCTCGCAGATAAACACATCCACCTGCAAGCATGCACACAACCTACATTTAAAACCGTGTTCCTGAACAAGGATTTCGCTTTCTTCTAGTTCATCGACATAGAAGCAGGGAGAGGTAGACTTCTGTGGGAATGAGCTGTGTGGGTAGAGTGCTCGCTTGGCATGCGAAAAGTAGCGGGATCGATACCAGCCTTCTCCAAATGTATTCGTCTGACTTTTTTCATTGCCTTTATTTATTTGTTTTTCAACATTCTTAATGTCAAGAGATGCCCATTTCGTTCATTATAATGAAATTAAGAGAAGTTTCATTTTCTTTAAAGTCATGTGTGATTCGGTACCACTGGGTATTTGGAATGCTGTTGTTTGTCATGTATACGAAGGAATGAAAGTGGGAAAAGTTTATTTCGGGAAACTGAGAAGAGGAGCTCTCTCAAGGGTACGGTACATGGGGACTAAAGGCTTTCTGTTTGCCGCCCTTCTCTTTTTAGGAGTTCCCAAAAGAAACTTTTGCCACTTTCCTCAGTACGCATATAGAACCAATTTCTCAGAGTCCCATTTAACTTAAAAAAACATGAAACGTCTCTTAGTGTAATGAAAGGAACGGAATGGACAGGTCTTGACATTAGGAATGTGTCCAAACAAATAATGGCGATTAAGAATGTAAAAGAGACTCACTTGGAGAATGCGGGCATCGATCCCGCTACCTCTCGCATGCTAAGCGAGCGCTCTACCATTTGAGCTAATTCCCCTCTCTGTCACACTGGTCCTTCCAGTTCTGTTTGGCACATTTCGAAGTGCGCATGTGCATCAGGCCAACACTGCCTCATCTGGTCTTTGGTCGTCCTCTCCTTAAAGGAGTAGAAAGAGGTGACAAGTACCAGCACAAGGATGTTCTATTATCTCCATCAGTGGCTCAGCTGTCAGTGCAGACTCTTGGGAAACAATTTTCACGCGGAGAGAGGGAAGAGCGAAAGACGCAATTTAAGTGGGACTTGTGGAGTGCCTTCACTTTATGTGCAAGATGAGATGAAGTGCAATGCCTGTTTTACAGAAGATGCCTCTTTTGATTTTTTTTTTTCGATGACGCTCTTGCACTGGATGGTTTCTTCACAAATAAAAAGGTTTTAAACAAAATCCCATGTGTGCTGAGCTTCCATCAGATGATGCACGTTATCTTGGAGGGGAAACGTTACCTGCAGGGGAATTAGGTCAAATGGTAACTACATGTACTTGGCAGCTGCTAAACGTGCTGCCATAGAAAAGTGTCTGACACACGAGGTTGCGGCATATTGGGATTTTTTATGAAGGGGGGGGCTCTCTTCCCGCACGTATTGGGGAAATGGAGCAGTCCAAGACTGTTTGGGCTGCATTTGGGCTACCTAGGGCATCTTACCACTCTCCGGTTATGTAACCGGACATTTTACGTCGATGGCCACCACTTTGGCAAGGCGACACAGTAGCTGGGGGCATTCTGGACTTGAGAGTTTTTTCACCTTAACAGTTATCTGTTCGTTGGGTGCTTCAGTGTAAATCACAAGATATATATATATATTTATAGGATCATGTTTTTTTCTTACTGGCATGGCCGACGAAAAAGTACAGCACCATTGAGGCTCCTGCAGGAGGCTAGCAGACTCGACTTGCTGGCGGAAAACATGTGCGTTGAGGGGCAGCCCATGAGTCGAGTGGCAGCAGGAGTAACGGTGGCAGTAATCCCGTGTTTGCGACTGCATCCCGAAGCAAAATCAGGCTGGCAGTTGAACGGGAGAAGCCGCTCCCGGTATCGGAGAGCGGCCTCAGGGGTCAGGGCAGGCTGCGCGTTGCACATGCAAGAGCAGGCGGCACAGGCAAAGCCCTGTTGAAGGTGGGGTATAGTGGCGAAGGTGGAGAGAGCAGCGCAGAGACGTTTAAAGTGCTGCTTTCCCCAGGACATGGTCGATCAGTTGGGGGGGGGAGGGTAGGCAGTAGGCGGGGCTTTGGGGAACTCCTGGGGCAAAGTGGTGAAAGGTAGAGGCAGAGTCGGGCGGAGGGGCGGAAGAGGGATGGCAAAAGCATGGATCCAGAGGCAAAAAGAGAGAAAAATAGATAAGGTGGTTGATTTTAAAAAAAGAGCACATTTCGCACATTTTAATCCCACACTTTATGAAAACGTGGAGGACGAGGCTGCACTAAAGGATAAAGAGAGAGGGGAGGCAAGATTTGTGTGTGAGAAAAGGCCTATTTTTGACTTGGTTAGCCCACACTTTTTGCCTGATATTTGAAGTAGCCTAGACATTGCAGTGCCCAGGACCCCTGCTAACCATGATCCCTGAGCCAGAGCTTTCCCTAAAACTGTTGTGATGCATTGGCATAATTGGATACACCCTTAGCTACCACTATAAGTCCCTTGTAAAAGGGTACATAGGTACCCAGCGCATGGGGCATTATTGGTAAGCCCCCTAGGACAGTATCACTGATTGTGGATCTCTCCAGGGCCATGTATCCTGATGCACCCAGCACTGCCATTGCAGGCTGAGTGTCCTGGTGCAAACCTAAAACAGAGACGCGACATGGCACACTACCTGTCTGCCCCTGTCCACCATACGTTGCATTTAATATGGTTAAGACACCCCTCTGGAAGGCCTTACAGCCCTATTGCAGAGTGCATCATATTATATGTGAGGGCATACCTGCATGTGCAATATGCCCCCACTGTGTCCTTGGCAAACCTGGGACATAGTGAGTGAACAGAGCAGCCATTTTAATACATGTGCTGGACACTGGCCAACACGAGTTTCTCAGCGACACGAGGGGCACTCTGAACCCTAGGTTGTTTGATATCAAACAACTCAGAATGATAAATCCAAACTGGTACCAGTATTGGAATTACCCCTAAATGTACCCGGGAGGGTGGAGGGGTCACCTTAGAAGTGCTTCCTGCAAAAGCTAACTACCCTGGCATGGTTGCTGACTGGTTCTATCCAGCCTGCTACCTCCAGACCCAAGGGGAGAGTCCTATCTCTCTGGTTTGTAAAACAATTCCCTTCCTGGGTGGAGGTGCTAACACCCCCTCTCACAGGAATGTGCACTGCCCTGGTGGTGAGCTTCAAAGGGCTTAGAGGCTTTGAAACTTGACTCCCAGGCCTGCTGCTAGCAGCAGATGGTCAGCCCCTTTGCAAACCCCCACTTTTGGTGGGAGCAAAGAGGGAAACCACACAAAGGGTAGGAGGAGTGGTCCCACCCGGCATGCACCACCCCTAAGGTGTTGCCTGCGAGGTGGACACTCCATTTCATTTTCCTCCATCATAGATGTAAGGAAGGGAAATAGCCAATCAGGGTTAAAGAAGGGACCTTTTCCTACAGGAAGTGGTCACTGTAGTGGGTGTGGCCACCCAAAGGTAAATGTCCCATTGGACACTATCCGGTAGCCCCTAAAACGCCCAATAAAATCAGTGTTGAGTGGGCATTACAGGACCAAGAAATCAGATTCGAAGGACACAAAGAAGACCAACACAAAGAAGCTCCAAGGCATGAGAACTGCGGACCTGCTGCACAAAGAAAAGGTGCGAAACCGTGCCTGCTGCACCCAGGATTAATACCTGCGTTGATGTACGCTGGCGATGCTGTTTTGATCACAAGGGCATCATTGGGTCTATAAAGGTTATTGGATGCCTTTGTGGGTTTAATGGATCCCCTGGACCTTTCGACAAAAAAAATTCAAAATCGCACACAATGGTGATTGGTCAGTGGAAGACAGCGAAGACAAAATGTTTCGATAACTGTGTTGAACTATCCCATATTTGGGTGTTTTGTTAGACGAACGAGGGTCTTGGAACCCTCAAATGGCTCTGAAAAAGAACACCATGTGAAGAGCAGCTGCAGCAACAGCAGATGTTGCCAGGAGGCTTGGAGCTAAGCAGTTGCAGGCCTTGATTAAAGTACTCTATGGCATTCTAAGGGTGTTATCTTTGAGGATATAAAGAAAGTACTGAGATGCAAAGGGTAGATAGGTTTTTGTGAAGCCTCTTGGCAGTCCCTGCTAGCAATCTGGCGTTTGTGATATATGAAGAACTTACCATAGGGTATTTATCGGACCTTATTGCTCTGGCAATGCGATGGCTTCGAATTTGGGCAAACCTGGCTACTGTCCTTAATCATTTATTGCTTAACGACTGTCCACTATTGGAGAATGGGCTCTTAATCCCTTGGCTTGGATACGTAAAGATTGGTTAGTGAAGGTGGGCCCTCCTGATCTTTTCAACCATCCTAAAACTGTGAGGAAAATTGATTAATTGGAGATCAAGAACTTGTCTCTTTCATTCATGGCTGTGGAAAGAGAAGGCAGGGAGCTTACCAAACCCTCAGTGAGAGCACATACTCTGCTGACGGGCCCAGCAATTGAGCAGTATTTGGTGACACTTAATAATCCTTACCATCGATTTTTATTGACGAGATTCAGTTTAAACATGATTTATTGGTTCTTACCTGTCTCCAAAGGCTTTAAAAAATTGAGGAGTTGGCCCTTTGCACCTGCAATAACTTCTCTGTACATGGCGTTACGTATTTTTAATTATTTTGCGTGTTTTATCAGGCATTAAGAAAGTGTTTTATTATGCCATTGTCAAAAGGAATAGACTTCCAACAAAGTAAGCCAGCACTGCTCTACCTGCAACTGCTTTCGTCCCCCTGGTTACTTTTGGCGCTGCAAGCTTTCTGGCGGGGGCTCCTGGAGTTAGGAAAAAACCTTTTAGATGTTAGAATGTGCTTCACATGGGATAACTTAGGGAATCGATTTGTGTTAAGGATGTCAAATTTTGTTGCACTGGAGTATCCCTTTTAAATTGTTCTTAATGACTTTTACTTTCAGGTTGTGTGTCTTCGAACAGGATATGTGGTCAAACGCTATTATCTGTTTACTTGTGGTGTATTCTGTACTTCTTATGGTTTTAAATCACCGAATAAAGTATTGCTGACTGGTCACTTCTTGATAATCACATAATAGCCCAGAGTGTTAATGCGTCTGTTACCGAACATAGCATGTAACATGCATATTACAGATTCGCACTGTATGTCAGATCCGTGAGCTTGTTGCAGAGCTCCTTGAGGTACCTCTAAATTGCACCCTTGATCTGACTTTTGGGCCTTTTGAAAGCATCGCTCTGTACGTGAAGGGCATACTGGTGAAACCCTGCATATTTGACTTAATATTTTGTTATTTAAAGGATTCGAAATTAGACTGAGCATGGTACTAATAAACATGCATTAAGTTTGGATTGTGTGCTACATTAAGGGTTATTACGCTGCAGTATTCTCCAGGCTTTGAGATTGCTGCTTTCTCTGGAGGTTTGGTGGCAGACTTCTTGCTTGCTGCAGCTGAAATCTGATGTTCAGTGAGGGCATGAACATTAATGTGAAGTCACCAAAATGCCGGAGTTAGCGTAAATGACATCGCACGCCGACCAGGCGCTGTTTGTCCTTAAATGTCAGTGTCAGACAGGTGTTTAGAGCAGGTGTTTACACACGGTCTCGCAGATAAACACATCCACCTGCAAGCATGCACACAACCTACATTTAAAACCGTGTTCCTGAACAAGGATTTCGCTTTCTTCTAGTTCATCGACATAGAAGCAGGGAGAGGTAGACTTCTGTGGGAATGAGCTGTGTGGGTAGAGTGCTCGCTTGGCATGCGAAAAGTAGCGGGATCGATACCAGCCTTCTCCAAATGTATTCGTCTGACTTTTTTCGTTGCCTTTATTTATTTGTTTTTCAACATTCTTAATGTCAAGAGATGCCCATTTCGTTCATTATAATGAAATTAAGAGAAGTTTCATTTTCTTTAAAGTCATGTGTGATTCGGTACCACTGGGTATTTGGAATGCTGTTGTTTGTCATGTATACGAAGGAATGAAAGTGGGAAAAGTTAATTTTGGGAAACTGAGAAGAGGAGCTTGGGGACTAAAGGCTTTCTGTTCGCCGCCCTTCTCTTTTTAGGAGTTCCCAAAAGAAACTTTTGTTACTTTCCTCAGTACGCATATAGAACCAATTTCTCAGAGTCCCATTTAACTTAAAAAAACATGAAACGTCTCTTAGTGTAATGAAGGGAACGGAATGGACAGGTCTTGACATTAGGAATGTGTCCAAACAAATAATGGCGATTAAGAATGTAAAAGAGACTCACTTGGAGAATGCGGGCATCGATCCCGCTACCTCTCGCATGCTAAGCGAGCGCTCTACCATTTGAGCTAATTCCCCTCTCTGACACACTGGTCCTACCAGTTCTGTTTGGCACATTTCGAAGTGCGCATGTGCATCAGGCCAACACTGCCTCATCTGGTCTTTGGTCGTCCTCTCCTTAAAGGAGCAGAAAGAGGTGAGAAGTACCAGCACAAGGATGTTCTATTATCTCCATTAGTGGCTCAGCTGTCAGTGCAGACTCTTGGGAAACACTTTTCACGAGGAGAGAGGGAAGAGCGAAAGACGCAATTTAAGTGGGACTTGTGGAGTGCCTTCACTTTATGTGCAAGATGAGATGAAGTGCAATGCCTGTTTTACAGCAGATGCCTCTTTTGATTTTTTTTTTTCTCTGACGCTCTTGCACTGGATGGTTTCTTCACAAATAAAAAGGTTTTAAACAAAATCCCATGTGTGCTGAGCTTCCATCAGATGATGCACGTTATCTTGGAGGGGAAACGTTACCTGCAGGGGAATTAGGTCAAATGGTAACTACATGTACTTGGCAGCTGCTAAACCTGCTGCCATAGAAAAGTGTCTGACACACGAGGTTGCGGCATATTGGGATTTTTTATGAAGGGGGGGGCTCTCTTCCTGCACGTATTGGGGAAATGGAGCAGTCCAAGACTGTTTGGGCTGCATTTGGGCTACCTAGGGCATCTTACCACTCTCCGGTTATGTAACCGGACATTTTACGTCGATGGCCACCACTTTGGCAAGGCGACACAGTAGCTGGGGGCATTCTGGACTTGAGAGTTTTTTCACCTTAACAGTTATCTGTTCGTTGGGTGCTTCAGTGTAAATCACAAGATATATATATATATTTATAGGATCATGTTTTTTTCTTACTGGCATGGCCGACGAAAAAGTACGGCACCATTGAGGCTCCTGCAGGAGGCTAGCAGACTCGACTTGCTGGCGGAAAACATGTGCGTTGAGGGGCAGCCCATGAGTCGAGTGGCAGCAGGAGTAACGGTGGCAGTAATCCCGTGTTTGCGACTGCATCCCGAAGCAAAATCAGGCTGGCAGTTGAACGGGAGAAGCCGCTCCCGGTATCGGAGAGCGGCCTCAGGGGTCAGGGCAGGCTGCGCGTTGCACATGCAAGAGCAGGCGGCACAGGCAAAGCCCTGTTGAAGGTGGGGTATAGTGGCGAAGGTGGAGAGAGCAGCGCAGAGACGTTTAAAGTGCTGCTTTCCCCAGGACATGGTCGATCAGTTGGGGGGGGGGGGGGTAGGCAGTAGGCGGGGCTTTGGGTAACTCCCGGGGCAAAGTGGTGAAAGGTAGAGGCAGAGTCGGGTGGAGGGGCGGAAGAGGGATGGCAAAAGCATGGATCCAGAGGCAAAAAGAGAGAAAAATAGATAAGGTGGTTGATTTTAAAAAAAGAGCACATTTCGCACATTTTAATCCCACACTTTATGAAAACGTGGAGGCCGAGGCTGCACTAAAGGATAAAGAGAGAGGGGAGGCAAGATTTGTGTGTGAGAAAAGGCCTATTTTTGACTTGGTTAGCCCACACTTTTTGCCTGATATTTGAAGTAGCCTAGACATTGCAGTGCCCAGGACCCCTGCTAACCATGATCCCTGAGCCAGAGCTTTCCCTAAAACTGTTGTGATGCATTGGCATAATTGGATACACCCTTAGCTACCACTATAAGTCCCTTGTAAAAGGGTACATAGGTACCCAGCGCATGGGGCATTATTGGTAAGCCCCCTAGGACAGTATCACTGATTGTGGATCTCTCCAGGGCCATGTATCCAGATGCACCCAGCACTGCCATTGCAGGCTGAGTGTCCTGGTGCAAACCTAAAACTGAGACGCGACATGGCACACTACCTGTCTGCCCCTGTCCACCATACGTTGCATTTAATATGGTTAAGACACCCCTCTGGAAGGCCTTACAGCCCTATTGCAGAGTGCATCATATTATATGTGAGGGCATACCTGCATGTGCAATATGCCCCCACTGTGTCCTTGGCAAACCTGGGACATAGTGAGTGAACAGAGCAGCCATTTTAATACATGTGCTGGACACTGGCCAACACGAGTTTCTCAGCGACACGAGGGGCACTCTGAACCCTAGGTTGTTTGATATCAAACAACTCAGAATGATAAATCCAAACTGGTACCAGTATTGGAATTACCCCTAAATGTACCCGGGAGGGTGGAGGGGTCACCTTAGAAGTGCTTCCTGCAAAAGCTAACTACCCTGGCATGGTTGCTGACTGGTTCTATCCAGCCTGCTACCTCCAGACCCAAGGGGAGAGTCCTATCTCTCTGGTTTGTAAAACAATTCCCTTCCTGGGTGGAGGTGCTAACACCCCCTCTCACAGGAATGTGCACTGCCCTGGTGGTGAGCTTCAAAGGGCTTAGAGGCTTTGAAACTTGACTCCCAGGCCTGCTGCTAGCAGCAGATGGTCAGCCCCTTTGCAAACCCCCACTTTTGGTGGGAGCAAAGAGGGAAACCACACAAAGGGTAGGAGGAGTGGTCCCACCCGGCATGCACCACCCCTAAGGTGTTGCCTGCGAGGTGGACACTCCATTTCATTTTCCTCCATCATAGATGTAAGGAAGGGAAATAGCCAATCAGGGTTAAAGAAGGGACCTTTTCCTACAGGAAGTGGTCACTGTAGTGGGTGTGGCCACCCAAAGGTAAGTGTCCCATTGGACACTATCCGGTAGCCCCTAAAACGCCCAATAAAATCAGTGTTTAGTGGGCATTACAGGACCAAGAAATCAGATTCGAAAGACACAAAGAAGACCAACACAAAGAAGCTCCAAGGCATGAGAACTGCGGACCTGCTGCACAAAGAAAAGGTGCGAAACCGTGCCTGCTGCACCCAGGAATAATACCTGCGTTGATGTACGCTGGCAAAGCTGTTTTGATCACAAGGGCATCATTGGGTCTATAAAGGTTATTGGATGCCTTTGTGGGTTTAATGGATCCCCTGGACCTTTCGACAAAAAAAATTCAAAATCGCACCCAATGGTGATTGGTCAGTGGAAGACAGCGAAGACAAAATGTTTCGATAACTGTGTTGAACTATCCCATATTTGGGTGTTTTGTTTGACGAACGAGGGTCTTGGAACCCTCAAATGGCTCTGAAAAAGAACACCATGTGAAGAGCAGCTGCAGCAACAGCAGATGTTGCCAGGAGGCTTGGAGCTAAGCAGTTGCAGGCCTTGATTAAAGTACTCTATGGCATTCTAAGGGTGTTATCTTTGAGGATATAAAGAAAGTATTGAGATGCAAAGGGTAGATAGGTTTTTGTGAAGCCTCTTGGCAGTCCCTGCTAGCAATCTGGCGTTTGTAATATATGAAGAACTTACCATAGGGTATTTATCGGACCTTATTGCTCTGGCAATGCGATGGCTTCGAATTTGGGCAAACCTGGCTACTGTCCTTAATCATTTATTGCTTAACGACTGTCCACTATTGGAGAATGGGCTCTTAATCCCTTGGCTTGGATACGTAAAGATTGGTTAGTGAAGGTGGGCCCTCCTGATCTTTTCAACCATCCTAAAACTGTGAGGAAAATTGATTTATTGGAGATCAAGAACTTGTCTCTTTCATTCATGGCTGTGGAAAGAGAAGGCAGGGAGCTTACCAAACCCTCAGTGAGAGCACATACTCTGCTGACGGGCCCAGCAATTGAGCAGTATTTGGTGACACTTAATAATCCTTACCATCGATTTTTATTGACGAGATTCAGTTTAAACATGATTTATTGGTTCTTACCTGTCTCCAAAGGCTTTAAAAAATTGAGGAGTTGGCCCTTTGCACCTGCAATAACTTCTCTGTACATGGCGTTACGTATTTTTAATTATTTTGCGTGTTTTATCAGGCATTAAGAAAGTGTTTTATTATGCCATTGTCAAAAGGAATAGACTTCCAACAAAGTAAGCCAGCACTGCTCTACCTGCAACTGCTTTCGTCCCCCTGGTTACTTTTGGCGCTGCAAGCTTTCTGGCGGGGGCTCCTGGAGTTAGGAAAAAACCTTTTAGATGTTAGAATGTGCTTCACATGGGATAACTTAGGGAATCGATTTGTGTTAAGGATGTCAAATTTTGTTGCACTGGAGTATCCCTTTTAAATTGTTCTTAATGACTTTTACTTTCAGGTTGTGTGTCTTCGAACAGGATATGTGGTCAAACGCTATTATCTGTTTACTTGTGGTGTATTCTGTACTTCTTATGGTTTTAAATCACCGAATAAAGTATTGCTGACTGGTCACTTCTTGATAATCACATAATAGCCCAGAGTGTTAATGCGTCTGTTACCGAACATAGCATGTAACATGCATATTACAGATTCGCACTGTATGTCAGATCCGTGAGCTTGTTGCAGAGCTCCTTGAGGTACCTCTAAATTGCACCCTTGATCTGACTTTTGGGCCTTTTGAAAGCATCGCTCTGTACGTGAAGGGCATACTGGTGAAACCCTGCATATTTGACTTAATATTTTGTTATTTAAAGGATTCGAAATTAGACTGAGCATGGTACTAATAAACATGCATTAAGTTTGGATTGTGTGCTACATTAAGGGTTATTACGCTGCAGCATTCTCCAGGCTTTGAGATTGCTGCTTTCTCTGGAGGTTTGGTGGCAGACTTCTTGCTTGCTGCAGCTGAAATCTGATGTTCAGTGAGGGCATGAACATTAATGTGAAGTCACCAAAATGCCGGAGTTAGCGTAAATGACATCGCACGCCGACCAGGCGCTGTTTGTCCTTAAATGTCAGTGTCAGACAGGTGTTTAGAGCAGGTGTTTACACACGGTCTCGCAGATAAACACATCCACCTGCAAGCATGCACACAACCTACATTTAAAACCGTGTTCCTGAACAAGGATTTCGCTTTCTTCTAGTTCATCGACATAGAAGCAGGGAGAGGTAGACTTCTGTGGGAATGAGCTGTGTGGGTAGAGTGCTCGCTTGGCATGCGAAAAGTAGCGGGATCGATACCAGCCTTCTCCAAATGTATTCGTCTGACTTTTTTCATTGCCTTTATTTATTTGTTTTTCAACATTCTTAATGTCAAGAGATGCCCATTTCGTTCATTATAATGAAATTAAGAGAAGTTTCATTTTCTTTAAAGTCATGTGTGATTCGGTACCACTGGGTATTTGGAATGCTGTTGTTTGTCATGTATACGAAGGAATGAAAGTGGGAAAAGTTAATTTTGGGAAACTGAGAAGAGGAGCTTGGGGACTAAAGGCTTTCTGTTCGCCGCCCTTCTCTTTTTAGGAGTTCCCAAAAGAAACTTTTGTTACTTTCCTCAGTACGCATATAGAACCAATTTCTCAGAGTCCCATTTAACTTAAAAAAACATGAAACGTCTCTTAGTGTAATGAAGGGAACGGAATGGACAGGTCTTGACATTAGGAATGTGTCCAAACAAATAATGGCGATTAAGAATGTAAAAGAGACTCACTTGGAGAATGCGGGCATCGATCCCGCTACCTCTCGCATGCTAAGCGAGCGCTCTACCATTTGAGCTAATTCCCCTCTCTGACACACTGGTCCTACCAGTTCTGTTTGGCACATTTCGAAGTGCGCATGTGCATCAGGCCAACACTGCCTCATCTGGTCTTTGGTCGTCCTCTCCTTAAAGGAGCAGAAAGAGGTGAGAAGTACCAGCACAAGGATGTTCTATTATCTCCATTAGTGGCTCAGCTGTCAGTGCAGACTCTTGGGAAACACTTTTCACGAGGAGAGAGGGAAGAGCGAAAGACGCAATTTAAGTGGGACTTGTGGAGTGCCTTCACTTTATGTGCAAGATGAGATGAAGTGCAATGCCTGTTTTACAGCAGATGCCTCTTTTGATTTTTTTTTTTCTCTGACGCTCTTGCACTGGATGGTTTCTTCACAAATAAAAAGGTTTTAAACAAAATCCCATGTGTGCTGAGCTTCCATCAGATGATGCACGTTATCTTGGAGGGGAAACGTTACCTGCAGGGGAATTAGGTCAAATGGTAACTACATGTACTTGGCAGCTGCTAAACCTGCTGCCATAGAAAAGTGTCTGACACACGAGGTTGCGGCATATTGGGATTTTTTATGAAGGGGGGGGCTCTCTTCCTGCACGTATTGGGGAAATGGAGCAGTCCAAGACTGTTTGGGCTGCATTTGGGCTACCTAGGGCATCTTACCACTCTCCGGTTATGTAACCGGACATTTTACGTCGATGGCCACCACTTTGGCAAGGCGACACAGTAGCTGGGGGCATTCTGGACTTGAGAGTTTTTTCACCTTAACAGTTATCTGTTCGTTGGGTGCTTCAGTGTAAATCACAAGATATATATATATATTTATAGGATCATGTTTTTTTCTTACTGGCTTGGCCGACGAAAAAGTACACTCGACTTGCTGGCGGAAAACATGTGCGTTGAGGGGCAGCCCATGAGTCGAGTGGCAGCAGGAGTAACGGTGGCAGTAATCCCGTGTTTGCGACTGCATCCCGAAGCAAAATCAGGCTGGCAGTTGAACGGGAGATGCCGCTCCCGGTATCGGAGAGCGGCCTCAGGGCAGGCTGCGCGTTGCACATGCAAGAGCAGGCGGCACAGGCAAAGCCCTGTTGAAGGTGGGGTATAGTGGCGAAGGTGGAGAGAGCAGCGCAGAGACGTTTAAAGTGCTGCTTTCCCCAGGACATGGTCGATCAGTTGGGGGGGGGAGGGTAGGCAGTAGGCGGGGCTTTGGGGAACTCCCGGGGCAAAGTGGTGAAAGGTAGAGGCAGAGTCGGGCGGAGGGGCGGAAGAGGGATGGCAAAAGCATGGATCCAGAGGCAAAAAGAGAGAAAAATAGATAAGGTGGTTGATTTTAAAAAAAGAGCACATTTCGCACATTTTAATCCCACACTTTATGAAAACGTGGAGGCCGAGGCTGCACTAAAGGATAAAGAGAGAGGGGAGGCAAGATTTGTGTGTGAGAAAAGGCCTATTTTTGACTTGGTTAGCCCACACTTTTTGCCTGATATTTGAAGTAGCCTAGACATTGCAGTGCCCAGGACCCCTGCTAACCATGATCCCTGAGCCAGAGCTTTCCCTAAAACTGTTGTGATGCATTGGCATAATTGGATACACCCTTAGCTACCACTATAAGTCCCTTGTAAAAGGGTACATAGGTACCCAGCGCATGGGGCATTATTGGTAGGCCCCCGAGGACAGTATCACTGATTGTGGATCTCTCCAGGGCCATGTATCCAGATGCACCCAGCACTGCCATTGCAGGCTGAGTGTCCTGGTGCAAACCTAAAACAGAGACGCAACATGGCACACTACCTGTCTGCCCCTGTCCACCATACGTTGCATTTAATATGGTTAAGACACCCCTCTGGCAGGCCTTACAGCCCTATTGCAGAGTGCATCATATTATATGTGAGGGCATACCTGCATGTGCAATATGCCCCCACTGTGTCCTTGGCAAACCTCGGACATAGTGAGTGAACAGAGCAGCCATTTTAATACATGTGCTGGACACTGGCCAACACGAGTTTCTCAGCGACACGAGGGGCACACTGAACCCTAGGTTGTTTGATATCAAACAACTCAGAATGATAAATCCAAACTGGTACCAGTATTGGAATTACCCCTAAATGTACCCAGGAGGGTGGAGGGGTCACCTTAGAAGTGCTTCCTGCAAAAGCTAACTACCCTGGCATGGTTGCTGACTGGTTCTATCCAGCCTGCTACCTCCAGACCCAAGGGGAGAGTCCTATCTCTCTGGTTTGTAAAACAATTCCCTTCCTGGGTGGAGGTGCTAACACCCCCTCTCACAGGAATGTGCACTGCCCTGGTGGTGAGCTTCAAAGGGCTTAGAGGCTTTGAAACTTGACTCCCAGGCCTGCTGCTAGCAGCAGATGGTCAGCCCCTTTGCAAACCCCCACTTTTGGTGGGAGCAAAGAGGGAAACCACACAAAGGGTAGGAGGAGTGGTCCCACCCGGCATGCACCACCCCTAAGGTGTTGCCTGCGAGGTGGACACTCCATTTCATTTTCCTCCATCATAGATGTAAGGAAGGGAAATAGCCAATCAGGGTTAAAGAAGGGACCTTTTCCTACAGGAAGTGGTCACTCTAGTGGGTGTGGCCACCCAAAGGTAAATGTCCCATTGGACACTATCCGGTAGCCCCTAAAACGCCCAATAAAATCAGTGTTGAGTGGGCATTACAGGACCAAGAAATCAGATTCGAAGGACACAAAGAAGACCAACACAAAGAAGCTCCAAGGCATGAGAACTGCGGACCTGCTGCACAAAGAAAAGGTGCGAAACCGTGCCTGCTGCACCCAGGATTAATACCTGCGTTGATGTACGCTGGCGATGCTGATTTGATCACAAGGGCATCATTGGGTCTATAAAGGTTATTGGATGCCTTTGTGGGTTTAATGGATCCCCTGGACCTTTCGACAAAAAAAATTCAAAATCGCACACAATGGTGATTGGTCAGTGGAAGACAGCGAAGACAAAATGTTTCGATAACTGTGTTGAACTATCCCATATTTGGGTGTTTTGTTAGACGAACGAGGGTCTTGGATCCCTCAAATGGCTCTGAATAAGAACACCATGTGAAGAGCAGCTGCAGCAACAGCAGATGTTGCCAGGAGGCTTGGAGCTAAGCAGTTGCAGGCCTTGATTAAAGTACTCTATGGCATTCTAAGGGTGTTATCTTTGAGGATATAAAGAAAGTACTGAGATGCAAAGGGTAGATAGGTTTTTGTGAAGCCTCTTGGCAGTCCCTGCTAGCAATCTGGCGTTTGTGATATATGAAGAACTTACCATAGGGTATTTATCGGACCTTATTGCTCTGGCAATGCGATGGCTTCGAATTTGGGCAAACCTGGCTACTGTCCTTAATCATTTATTGCTTAACGACTGTCCACTATTGGAGAATGGGCTCTTAATCCCTTGGCTTGGATACGTAAAGATTGGTTAGTGAAGGTGGGCCCTCCTGATCTTTTCAACCATCCTAAAACTGTGAGGAAAATTGATTTATTGGAGATCAAGAACTTGTCTCTTTCATTCATGGCTGTGGAAAGAGAAGGCAGGGAGCTTACCAAACCCTCAGTGAGAGCACATACTCTGCTGACGGGCCCAGCAATTGAGCAGTATTTGGTGACACTTAATAATCCTTACCATCGATTTTTATTGACGAGATTCAGTTTAAACATGATTTATTGGTTCTTACCTGTCTCCAAAGGCTTTAAAAAATTGAGGAGTTGGCCCTTTGCACCTGCAATAACTTCTCTGTACATGGCGTTACGTATTTTTAATTATTTTGCGTGTTTTATCAGGCATTAAGAAAGTGTTTTATTATGCCATTGTCAAAAGGAATAGACTTCCAACAAAGTAAGCCAGCACTGCTCTACCTGCAACTGCTTTCGTCCCCCTGGTTACTTTTGGCGCTGCAAGCTTTCTGGCGGGGGCTCCTGGAGTTAGGAAAAAACCTTTTAGATGTTAGAATGTGCTTCACATGGGATAACTTAGGGAATCGATTTGTGTTAAGGATGTCAAATTTTGTTGCACTGGAGTATCCCTTTTAAATTGTTCTTAATGACTTTTACTTTCAGGTTGTGTGTCTTCGAACAGGATATGTGGTCAAACGCTATTATCTGTTTACTTGTGGTGTATTCTGTACTTCTTATGGTTTTAAATCACCGAATAAAGTATTGCTGACTGGTCACGTCTTGATAATCACATAATAGCCCAGAGTGTTAATGCGTCTGTTACCGAGCATAGCATGTAACATGCATATTACAGATTGGCACTGTATGTCAGATCCGTGAGCTTGTTGCAGAGCTCCTTGAGGTACCTCTAAATTGCACCCTTGTTCTGACTTTTGGGCCTTTTGAAAGCATCGCTCTGTACGTGAAGGGCATACTGGTGAAACCCTGCATATTTGACTTAATATTTTGTTATTTAAAGGATTCGAAATTAGACTGAGCATGGTACTAATAAACATGCATTACGTTTGGATTGTGTGCTACATTAAGGGTTATTACGCTGCAGCATTCTCCAGGCTTTGAGATTGCTGCTTTCTCTGGAGGTTTGGTGGCAGACTTCTTGCTTGCTGCAGCTGAAATCTGATGTTCAGTGAGGGCATGAACATTAATGTGAAGTCACCAAAATGCCGGAGTTAGCGTAAATGACATCGCACGCCGACCAGGCGCTGTTTGTCCTTAAATGTCAGTGTCAGACAGGTGTTTAGAGCAGGTGTTTACACACGGTCTCGCAGATAAACACATCCACCTGCAAGCATGCACACAACCTACATTTAAAACCGTGTTCCTGAACAAGGATTTCGCTTTCTTCTAGTTCATCGACATAGAAGCAGGGAGAGGTAGACTTCTGTGGGAATGAGCTGTGTGGGTAGAGTGCTCGCTTGGCATGCGAAAAGTAGCGGGATCGATACCAGCCTTCTCCAAATGTATTCGTCTGACTTTTTTCATTGCCTTTATTTATTTGTTTTTCAACATTCTTAATGTCAAGAGATGCCCATTTCGTTCATTATAATGAAATTAAGAGAAGTTTCATTTTCTTTAAAGTCATGTGTGATTCGGTACCACTGGGTATTTGGAATGCTGTTGTTTGTCATGTATACGAAGGAATGAAAGTGGGAAAAGTTTATTTCGGGAAACTGAGAAGAGGAGCTCTCTCAAGGGTACGGTACATGGGGACTAAAGGCTTTCTGTTTGCCGCCCTTCTCTTTTTAGGAGTTCCCAAAAGAAACTTTTGCCACTTTCCTCAGTACGCATATAGAACCAATTTCTCAGAGTCCCATTTAACTTAAAAAAACATGAAACGTCTCTTAGTGTAATGAAAGGAACGGAATGGACAGGTCTTGACATTAGGAATGTGTCCAAACAAATAATGGCGATTAAGAATGTAAAAGAGACTCACTTGGAGAATGCGGGCATCGATCCCGCTACCTCTCGCATGCTAAGCGAGCGCTCTACCATTTGAGCTAATTCCCCTCTCTGTCACACTGGTCCTTCCAGTTCTGTTTGGCACATTTCGAAGTGCGCATGTGCATCAGGCCAACACTGCCTCATCTGGTCTTTGGTCGTCCTCTCCTTAAAGGAGTAGAAAGAGGTGACAAGTACCAGCACAAGGATGTTCTATTATCTCCATCAGTGGCTCAGCTGTCAGTGCAGACTCTTGGGAAACAATTTTCACGCGGAGAGAGGGAAGAGCGAAAGACGCAATTTAAGTGGGACTTGTGGAGTGCCTTCACTTTATGTGCAAGATGAGATGAAGTGCAATGCCTGTTTTACAGAAGATGCCTCTTTTGATTTTTTTTTTTCGATGACGCTCTTGCACTGGATGGTTTCTTCACAAATAAAAAGGTTTTAAACAAAATCCCATGTGTGCTGAGCTTCCATCAGATGATGCACGTTATCTTGGAGGGGAAACGTTACCTGCAGGGGAATTAGGTCAAATGGTAACTACATGTACTTGGCAGCTGCTAAACGTGCTGCCATAGAAAAGTGTCTGACACACGAGGTTGCGGCATATTGGGATTTTTTATGAAGGGGGGGCTCTCTTCCCGCACGTATTGGGGAAATGGAGCAGTCCAAGACTGTTTGGGCTGCATTTGGGCTACCTAGGGCATCTTACCACTCTCCGGTTATGTAACCGGACATTTTACGTCGATGGCCACCACTTTGGCAAGGCGACACAGTAGCTGGGGGCATTCTGGACTTGAGAGTTTTTTCACCTTAACAGTTATCTGTTCGTTGGGTGCTTCAGTGTAAATCACAAGATATATATATATATTTATAGGATCATGTTTTTTTCTTACTGGCATGGCCGACGAAAAAGTACGGCACCATTGAGGCTCCTGCAGGAGGCTAGCAGACTCGACTTGCTGGCGGAAAACATGTGCGTTGAGGGGCAGCCCATGAGTCGAGTGGCAGCAGGAGTAACGGTGGCAGTAATCCCGTGTTTGCGACTGCATCCCGAAGCAAAATCAGGCTGGCAGTTGAACGGGAGAAGCCGCTCCCGGTATCGGAGAGCGGCCTCAGGGGTCAGGGCAGGCTGCGCGTTGCACATGCAAGAGCAGGCGGCACAGGCAAAGCCCTGTTGAAGGTGGGGTATAGTGGCGAAGGTGGAGAGAGCAGCGCAGAGACGTTTAAAGTGCTGCTTTCCCCAGGACATGGTCGATCAGTTGGGGGGGGAGGGTAGGCAGTAGGCGGGGCTTTGGGGAACTCCTGGGGCAAAGTGGTGAAAGGTAGAGGCAGAGTCGGGCGGAGGGGCGGAAGAGGGATGGCAAAAGCATGGATCCAGAGGCAAAAAGAGAGAAAAATAGATAAGGTGGTTGATTTTAAAAAAAGAGCACATTTCGCACATTTTAATCCCACACTTTATGAAAACGTGGAGGACGAGGCTGCACTAAAGGATAAAGAGAGAGGGGAGGCAAGATTTGTGTGTGAGAAAAGGCCTATTTTTGACTTGGTTAGCCCACACTTTTTGCCTGATATTTGAAGTAGCCTAGACATTGCAGTGCCCAGGACCCCTGCTAACCATGATCCCTGAGCCAGAGCTTTCCCTAAAACTGTTGTGATGCATTGGCATAATTGGATACACCCTTAGCTACCACTATAAGTCCCTTGTAAAAGGGTACATAGGTACCCAGCGCATGGGGCATTATTGGTAAGCCCCCTAGGACAGTATCACTGATTGTGGATCTCTCCAGGGCCATGTATCCTGATGCACCCAGCACTGCCATTGCAGGCTGAGTGTCCTGGTGCAAACCTAAAACAGAGACGCGACATGGCACACTACCTGTCTGCCCCTGTCCACCATACGTTGCATTTAATATGGTTAAGACACCCCTCTGGAAGGCCTTACAGCCCTATTGCAGAGTGCATCATATTATATGTGAGGGCATACCTGCATGTGCAATATGCCCCCACTGTGTCCTTGGCAAACCTGGGACATAGTGAGTGAACAGAGCAGCCATTTTAATACATGTGCTGGACACTGGCCAACACGAGTTTCTCAGCGACACGAGGGGCACTCTGAACCCTAGGTTGTTTGATATCAAACAACTCAGAATGATAAATCCAAACTGGTACCAGTATTGGAATTACCCCTAAATGTACCCGGGAGGGTGGAGGGGTCACCTTAGAAGTGCTTCCTGCAAAAGCTAACTACCCTGGCATGGTTGCTGACTGGTTCTATCCAGCCTGCTACCTCCAGACCCAAGGGGAGAGTCCTATCTCTCTGGTTTGTAAAACAATTCCCTTCCTGGGTGGAGGTGCTAACACCCCCTCTCACAGGAATGTGCACTGCCCTGGTGGTGAGCTTCAAAGGGCTTAGAGGCTTTGAAACTTGACTCCCAGGCCTGCTGCTAGCAGCAGATGGTCAGCCCCTTTGCAAACCCCCACTTTTGGTGGGAGCAAAGAGGGAAACCACACAAAGGGTAGGAGGAGTGGTCCCACCCGGCATGCACCACCCCTAAGGTGTTGCCTGCGAGGTGGACACTCCATTTCATTTTCCTCCATCATAGATGTAAGGAAGGGAAATAGCCAATCAGGGTTAAAGAAGGGACCTTTTCCTACAGGAAGTGGTCACTGTAGTGGGTGTGGCCACCCAAAGGTAAATGTCCCATTGGACACTATCCGGTAGCCCCTAAAACGCCCAATAAAATCAGTGTTGAGTGGGCATTACAGGACCAAGAAATCAGATTCGAAGGACACAAAGAAGACCAACACAAAGAAGCTCCAAGGCATGAGAACTGCGGACCTGCTGCACAAAGAAAAGGTGCGAAACCGTGCCTGCTGCACCCAGGATTAATACCTGCGTTGATGTACGCTGGCGATGCTGTTTTGATCACAAGGGCATCATTGGGTCTATAAAGGTTATTGGATGCCTTTGTGGGTTTAATGGATCCCCTGGACCTTTCGACAAAAAAAATTCAAAATCGCACACAATGGTGATTGGTCAGTGGAAGACAGCGAAGACAAAATGTTTCGATAACTGTGTTGAACTATCCCATATTTGGGTGTTTTGTTAGACGAACGAGGGTCTTGGAACCCTCAAATGGCTCTGAAAAAGAACACCATGTGAAGAGCAGCTGCAGCAACAGCAGATGTTGCCAGGAGGCTTGGAGCTAAGCAGTTGCAGGCCTTGATTAAAGTACTCTATGGCATTCTAAGGGTGTTATCTTTGAGGATATAAAGAAAGTACTGAGATGCAAAGGGTAGATAGGTTTTTGTGAAGCCTCTTGGCAGTCCCTGCTAGCAATCTGGCGTTTGTGATATATGAAGAACTTACCATAGGGTATTTATCGGACCTTATTGCTCTGGCAATGCGATGGCTTCGAATTTGGGCAAACCTGGCTACTGTCCTTAATCATTTATTGCTTAACGACTGTCCACTATTGGAGAATGGGCTCTTAATCCCTTGGCTTGGATACGTAAAGATTGGTTAGTGAAGGTGGGCCCTCCTGATCTTTTCAACCATCCTAAAACTGTGAGGAAAATTGATTTATTGGAGATCAAGAACTTGTCTCTTTCATTCATGGCTGTGGAAAGAGAAGGCAGGGAGCTTACCAAACCCTCAGTGAGAGCACATACTCTGCTGACGGGCCCAGCAATTGAGCAGTATTTGGTGACACTTAATAATCCTTACCATCGATTTTTATTGACGAGATTCAGTTTAAACATGATTTATTGGTTCTTACCTGTCTCCAAAGGCTTTAAAAAATTGAGGAGTTGGCCCTTTGCACCTGCAATAACTTCTCTGTACATGGCGTTACGTATTTTTAATTATTTTGCGTGTTTTATCAGGCATTAAGAAAGTGTTTTATTATGCCATTGTCAAAAGGAATAGACTTCCAACAAAGTAAGCCAGCACTGCTCTACCTGCAACTGCTTTCGTCCCCCTGGTTACTTTTGGCGCTGCAAGCTTTCTGGCGGGGGCTCCTGGAGTTAGGAAAAAACCTTTTAGATGTTAGAATGTGCTTCACATGGGATAACTTAGGGAATCGATTTGTGTTAAGGATGTCAAATTTTGTTGCACTGGAGTATCCCTTTTAAATTGTTCTTAATGACTTTTACTTTCAGGTTGTGTGTCTTCGAACAGGATATGTGGTCAAACGCTATTATCTGTTTACTTGTGGTGTATTCTGTACTTCTTATGGTTTTAAATCACCGAATAAAGTATTGCTGACTGGTCACTTCTTGATAATCACATAATAGCCCAGAGTGTTAATGCGTCTGTTACCGAACATAGCATGTAACATGCATATTACAGATTCGCACTGTATGTCAGATCCGTGAGCTTGTTGCAGAGCTCCTTGAGGTACCTCTAAATTGCACCCTTGATCTGACTTTTGGGCCTTTTGAAAGCATCGCTCTGTACGTGAAGGGCATACTGGTGAAACCCTGCATATTTGACTTAATATTTTGTTATTTAAAGGATTCGAAATTAGACTGAGCATGGTACTAATAAACATGCATTAAGTTTGGATTGTGTGCTACATTAAGGGTTATTACGCTGCAGTATTCTCCAGGCTTTGAGATTGCTGCTTTCTCTGGAGGTTTGGTGGCAGACTTCTTGCTTGCTGCAGCTGAAATCTGATGTTCAGTGAGGGCATGAACATTAATGTGAAGTCACCAAAATGCCGGAGTTAGCGTAAATGACATCGCACGCCGACCAGGCGCTGTTTGTCCTTAAATGTCAGTGTCAGACAGGTGTTTAGAGCAGGTGTTTACACACGGTCTCGCAGATAAACACATCCACCTGCAAGCATGCACACAACCTACATTTAAAACCGTGTTCCTGAACAAGGATTTCGCTTTCTTCTAGTTCATCGACATAGAAGCAGGGAGAGGTAGACTTCTGTGGGAATGAGCTGTGTGGGTAGAGTGCTCGCTTGGCATGCGAAAAGTAGCGGGATCGATACCAGCCTTCTCCAAATGTATTCGTCTGACTTTTTTCGTTGCCTTTATTTATTTGTTTTTCAACATTCTTAATGTCAAGAGATGCCCATTTCGTTCATTATAATGAAATTAAGAGAAGTTTCATTTTCTTTAAAGTCATGTGTGATTCGGTACCACTGGGTATTTGGAATGCTGTTGTTTGTCATGTATACGAAGGAATGAAAGTGGGAAAAGTTAATTTTGGGAAACTGAGAAGAGGAGCTTGGGGACTAAAGGCTTTCTGTTCGCCGCCCTTCTCTTTTTAGGAGTTCCCAAAAGAAACTTTTGTTACTTTCCTCAGTACGCATATAGAACCAATTTCTCAGAGTCCCATTTAACTTAAAAAAACATGAAACGTCTCTTAGTGTAATGAAGGGAACGGAATGGACAGGTCTTGACATTAGGAATGTGTCCAAACAAATAATGGCGATTAAGAATGTAAACGAGACTCACTTGGAGAATGCGGGCATCGATCCCGCTACCTCTCGCATGCTAAGCGAGCGCTCTACCATTTGAGCTAATTCCCCTCTCTGACACACTGGTCCTACCAGTTCTGTTTGGCACATTTCGAAGTGCGCATGTGCATCAGGCCAACACTGCCTCATCTGGTCTTTGGTCGTCCTCTCCTTAAAGGAGCAGAAAGAGGTGAGAAGTACCAGCACAAGGATGTTCTATTATCTCCATTAGTGGCTCAGCTGTCAGTGCAGACTCTTGGGAAACACTTTTCACGAGGAGAGAGGGAAGAGCGAAAGACGCAATTTAAGTGGGACTTGTGGAGTGCCTTCACTTTATGTGCAAGATGAGATGAAGTGCAATGCCTGTTTTACAGCAGATGCCTCTTTTGATTTTTTTTTTTCTCTGACGCTCTTGCACTGGATGGTTTCTTCACAAATAAAAAGGTTTTAAACAAAATCCCATGTGTGCTGAGCTTCCATCAGATGATGCACGTTATCTTGGAGGGGAAACGTTACCTGCAGGGGAATTAGGTCAAATGGTAACTACATGTACTTGGCAGCTGCTAAACCTGCTGCCATAGAAAAGTGTCTGACACACGAGGTTGCGGCATATTGGGATTTTTTATGAAGGGGGGGGCTCTCTTCCTGCACGTATTGGGGAAATGGAGCAGTCCAAGACTGTTTGGGCTGCATTTGGGCTACCTAGGGCATCTTACCACTCTCCGGTTATGTAACCGGACATTTTACGTCGATGGCCACCACTTTGGCAAGGCGACACAGTAGCTGGGGGCATTCTGGACTTGAGAGTTTTTTCACCTTAACAGTTATCTGTTCGTTGGGTGCTTCAGTGTAAATCACAAGATATATATATATATTTATAGGATCATGTTTTTTTCTTACTGGCATGGCCGACGAAAAAGTACGGCACCATTGAGGCTCCTGCAGGAGGCTAGCAGACTCGACTTGCTGGCGGAAAACATGTGCGTTGAGGGGCAGCCCATGAGTCGAGTGGCAGCAGGAGTAACGGTGGCAGTAATCCCGTGTTTGCGACTGCATCCCGAAGCAAAATCAGGCTGGCAGTTGAACGGGAGAAGCCGCTCCCGGTATCGGAGAGCGGCCTCAGGGGTCAGGGCAGGCTGCGCGTTGCACATGCAAGAGCAGGCGGCACAGGCAAAGCCCTGTTGAAGGTGGGGTATAGTGGCGAAGGTGGAGAGAGCAGCGCAGAGACGTTTAAAGTGCTGCTTTCCCCAGGACATGGTCGATCAGTTGGGGGGGGAGGGTAGGCAGTAGGCGGGGCTTTGGGGAACTCCTGGGGCAAAGTGGTGAAAGGTAGAGGCAGAGTCGGGCGGAGGGGCGGAAGAGGGATGGCAAAAGCATGGATCCAGAGGCAAAAAGAGAGAAAAATAGATAAGGTGGTTGATTTTAAAAAAAGAGCACATTTCGCACATTTTAATCCCACACTTTATGAAAACGTGGAGGACGAGGCTGCACTAAAGGATAAAGAGAGAGGGGAGGCAAGATTTGTGTGTGAGAAAAGGCCTATTTTTGACTTGGTTAGCCCACACTTTTTGCCTGATATTTGAAGTAGCCTAGACATTGCAGTGCCCAGGACCCCTGCTAACCATGATCCCTGAGCCAGAGCTTTCCCTAAAACTGTTGTGATGCATTGGCATAATTGGATACACCCTTAGCTACCACTATAAGTCCCTTGTAAAAGGGTACATAGGTACCCAGCGCATGGGGCATTATTGGTAAGCCCCCTAGGACAGTATCACTGATTGTGGATCTCTCCAGGGCCATGTATCCTGATGCACCCAGCACTGCCATTGCAGGCTGAGTGTCCTGGTGCAAACCTAAAACAGAGACGCGACATGGCACACTACCTGTCTGCCCCTGTCCACCATACGTTGCATTTAATATGGTTAAGACACCCCTCTGGAAGGCCTTACAGCCCTATTGCAGAGTGCATCATATTATATGTGAGGGCATACCTGCATGTGCAATATGCCCCCACTGTGTCCTTGGCAAACCTGGGACATAGTGAGTGAACAGAGCAGCCATTTTAATACATGTGCTGGACACTGGCCAACACGAGTTTCTCAGCGACACGAGGGGCACTCTGAACCCTAGGTTGTTTGATATCAAACAACTCAGAATGATAAATCCAAACTGGTACCAGTATTGGAATTACCCCTAAATGTACCCGGGAGGGTGGAGGGGTCACCTTAGAAGTGCTTCCTGCAAAAGCTAACTACCCTGGCATGGTTGCTGACTGGTTCTATCCAGCCTGCTACCTCCAGACCCAAGGGGAGAGTCCTATCTCTCTGGTTTGTAAAACAATTCCCTTCCTGGGTGGAGGTGCTAACACCCCCTCTCACAGGAATGTGCACTGCCCTGGTGGTGAGCTTCAAAGGGCTTAGAGGCTTTGAAACTTGACTCCCAGGCCTGCTGCTAGCAGCAGATGGTCAGCCCCTTTGCAAACCCCCACTTTTGGTGGGAGCAAAGAGGGAAACCACACAAAGGGTAGGAGGAGTGGTCCCACCCGGCATGCACCACCCCTAAGGTGTTGCCTGCGAGGTGGACACTCCATTTCATTTTCCTCCATCATAGATGTAAGGAAGGGAAATAGCCAATCAGGGTTAAAGAAGGGACCTTTTCCTACAGGAAGTGGTCACTGTAGTGGGTGTGGCCACCCAAAGGTAAATGTCCCATTGGACACTATCCGGTAGCCCCTAAAACGCCCAATAAAATCAGTGTTGAGTGGGCATTACAGGACCAAGAAATCAGATTCGAAGGACACAAAGAAGACCAACACAAAGAAGCTCCAAGGCATGAGAACTGCGGACCTGCTGCACAAAGAAAAGGTGCGAAACCGTGCCTGCTGCACCCAGGATTAATACCTGCGTTGATGTACGCTGGCGATGCTGTTTTGATCACAAGGGCATCATTGGGTCTATAAAGGTTATTGGATGCCTTTGTGGGTTTAATGGATCCCCTGGACCTTTCGACAAAAAAAATTCAAAATCGCACACAATGGTGATTGGTCAGTGGAAGACAGCGAAGACAAAATGTTTCGATAACTGTGTTGAACTATCCCATATTTGGGTGTTTTGTTAGACGAACGAGGGTCTTGGAACCCTCAAATGGCTCTGAAAAAGAACACCATGTGAAGAGCAGCTGCAGCAACAGCAGATGTTGCCAGGAGGCTTGGAGCTAAGCAGTTGCAGGCCTTGATTAAAGTACTCTATGGCATTCTAAGGGTGTTATCTTTGAGGATATAAAGAAAGTACTGAGATGCAAAGGGTAGATAGGTTTTTGTGAAGCCTCTTGGCAGTCCCTGCTAGCAATCTGGCGTTTGTGATATATGAAGAACTTACCATAGGGTATTTATCGGACCTTATTGCTCTGGCAATGCGATGGCTTCGAATTTGGGCAAACCTGGCTACTGTCCTTAATCATTTATTGCTTAACGACTGTCCACTATTGGAGAATGGGCTCTTAATCCCTTGGCTTGGATACGTAAAGATTGGTTAGTGAAGGTGGGCCCTCCTGATCTTTTCAACCATCCTAAAACTGTGAGGAAAATTGATTTATTGGAGATCAAGAACTTGTCTCTTTCATTCATGGCTGTGGAAAGAGAAGGCAGGGAGCTTACCAAACCCTCAGTGAGAGCACATACTCTGCTGACGGGCCCAGCAATTGAGCAGTATTTGGTGACACTTAATAATCCTTACCATCGATTTTTATTGACGAGATTCAGTTTAAACATGATTTATTGGTTCTTACCTGTCTCCAAAGGCTTTAAAAAATTGAGGAGTTGGCCCTTTGCACCTGCAATAACTTCTCTGTACATGGCGTTACGTATTTTTAATTATTTTGCGTGTTTTATCAGGCATTAAGAAAGTGTTTTATTATGCCATTGTCAAAAGGAATAGACTTCCAACAAAGTAAGCCAGCACTGCTCTACCTGCAACTGCTTTCGTCCCCCTGGTTACTTTTGGCGCTGCAAGCTTTCTGGCGGGGGCTCCTGGAGTTAGGAAAAAACCTTTTAGATGTTAGAATGTGCTTCACATGGGATAACTTAGGGAATCGATTTGTGTTAAGGATGTCAAATTTTGTTGCACTGGAGTATCCCTTTTAAATTGTTCTTAATGACTTTTACTTTCAGGTTGTGTGTCTTCGAACAGGATATGTGGTCAAACGCTATTATCTGTTTACTTGTGGTGTATTCTGTACTTCTTATGGTTTTAAATCACCGAATAAAGTATTGCTGACTGGTCACTTCTTGATAATCACATAATAGCCCAGAGTGTTAATGCGTCTGTTACCGAACATAGCATGTAACATGCATATTACAGATTCGCACTGTATGTCAGATCCGTGAGCTTGTTGCAGAGCTCCTTGAGGTACCTCTAAATTGCACCCTTGATCTGACTTTTGGGCCTTTTGAAAGCATCGCTCTGTACGTGAAGGGCATACTGGTGAAACCCTGCATATTTGACTTAATATTTTGTTATTTAAAGGATTCGAAATTAGACTGAGCATGGTACTAATAAACATGCATTAAGTTTGGATTGTGTGCTACATTAAGGGTTATTACGCTGCAGTATTCTCCAGGCTTTGAGATTGCTGCTTTCTCTGGAGGTTTGGTGGCAGACTTCTTGCTTGCTGCAGCTGAAATCTGATGTTCAGTGAGGGCATGAACATTAATGTGAAGTCACCAAAATGCCGGAGTTAGCGTAAATGACATCGCACGCCGACCAGGCGCTGTTTGTCCTTAAATGTCAGTGTCAGACAGGTGTTTAGAGCAGGTGTTTACACACGGTCTCGCAGATAAACACATCCACCTGCAAGCATGCACACAACCTACATTTAAAACCGTGTTCCTGAACAAGGATTTCGCTTTCTTCTAGTTCATCGACATAGAAGCAGGGAGAGGTAGACTTCTGTGGGAATGAGCTGTGTGGGTAGAGTGCTCGCTTGGCATGCGAAAAGTAGCGGGATCGATACCAGCCTTCTCCAAATGTATTCGTCTGACTTTTTTCGTTGCCTTTATTTATTTGTTTTTCAACATTCTTAATGTCAAGAGATGCCCATTTCGTTCATTATAATGAAATTAAGAGAAGTTTCATTTTCTTTAAAGTCATGTGTGATTCGGTACCACTGGGTATTTGGAATGCTGTTGTTTGTCATGTATACGAAGGAATGAAAGTGGGAAAAGTTAATTTTGGGAAACTGAGAAGAGGAGCTTGGGGACTAAAGGCTTTCTGTTCGCCGCCCTTCTCTTTTTAGGAGTTCCCAAAAGAAACTTTTGTTACTTTCCTCAGTACGCATATAGAACCAATTTCTCAGAGTCCCATTTAACTTAAAAAAACATGAAACGTCTCTTAGTGTAATGAAGGGAACGGAATGGACAGGTCTTGACATTAGGAATGTGTCCAAACAAATAATGGCGATTAAGAATGTAAACGAGACTCACTTGGAGAATGCGGGCATCGATCCCGCTACCTCTCGCATGCTAAGCGAGCGCTCTACCATTTGAGCTAATTCCCCTCTCTGACACACTGGTCCTACCAGTTCTGTTTGGCACATTTCGAAGTGCGCATGTGCATCAGGCCAACACTGCCTCATCTGGTCTTTGGTCGTCCTCTCCTTAAAGGAGCAGAAAGAGGTGAGAAGTACCAGCACAAGGATGTTCTATTATCTCCATTAGTGGCTCAGCTGTCAGTGCAGACTCTTGGGAAACACTTTTCACGAGGAGAGAGGGAAGAGCGAAAGACGCAATTTAAGTGGGACTTGTGGAGTGCCTTCACTTTATGTGCAAGATGAGATGAAGTGCAATGCCTGTTTTACAGCAGATGCCTCTTTTGATTTTTTTTTTTCTCTGACGCTCTTGCACTGGATGGTTTCTTCACAAATAAAAAGGTTTTAAACAAAATCCCATGTGTGCTGAGCTTCCATCAGATGATGCACGTTATCTTGGAGGGGAAACGTTACCTGCAGGGGAATTAGGTCAAATGGTAACTACATGTACTTGGCAGCTGCTAAACCTGCTGCCATAGAAAAGTGTCTGACACACGAGGTTGCGGCATATTGGGATTTTTTATGAAGGGGGGGGCTCTCTTCCTGCACGTATTGGGGAAATGGAGCAGTCCAAGACTGTTTGGGCTGCATTTGGGCTACCTAGGGCATCTTACCACTCTCCGGTTATGTAACCGGACATTTTACGTCGATGGCCACCACTTTGGCAAGGCGACACAGTAGCTGGGGGCATTCTGGACTTGAGAGTTTTTTCACCTTAACAGTTATCTGTTCGTTGGGTGCTTCAGTGTAAATCACAAGATATATATATATATTTATAGGATCATGTTTTTTTCTTACTGGCATGGCCGACGAAAAAGTACGGCACCATTGAGGCTCCTGCAGGAGGCTAGCAGACTCGACTTGCTGGCGGAAAACATGTGCGTTGAGGGGCAGCCCATGAGTCGAGTGGCAGCAGGAGTAACGGTGGCAGTAATCCCGTGTTTGCGACTGCATCCCGAAGCAAAATCAGGCTGGCAGTTGAACGGGAGAAGCCGCTCCCGGTATCGGAGAGCGGCCTCAGGGGTCAGGGCAGGCTGCGCGTTGCACATGCAAGAGCAGGCGGCACAGGCAAAGCCCTGTTGAAGGTGGGGTATAGTGGCGAAGGTGGAGAGAGCAGCGCAGAGACGTTTAAAGTGCTGCTTTCCCCAGGACATGGTCGATCAGTTGGGGGGGGGGGGGTAGGCAGTAGGCGGGGCTTTGGGTAACTCCCGGGGCAAAGTGGTGAAAGGTAGAGGCAGAGTCGGGTGGAGGGGCGGAAGAGGGATGGCAAAAGCATGGATCCAGAGGCAAAAAGAGAGAAAAATAGATAAGGTGGTTGATTTTAAAAAAAGAGCACATTTCGCACATTTTAATCCCACACTTTATGAAAACGTGGAGGCCGAGGCTGCACTAAAGGATAAAGAGAGAGGGGAGGCAAGATTTGTGTGTGAGAAAAGGCCTATTTTTGACTTGGTTAGCCCACACTTTTTGCCTGATATTTGAAGTAGCCTAGACATTGCAGTGCCCAGGACCCCTGCTAACCATGATCCCTGAGCCAGAGCTTTCCCTAAAACTGTTGTGATGCATTGGCATAATTGGATACACCCTTAGCTACCACTATAAGTCCCTTGTAAAAGGGTACATAGGTACCCAGCGCATGGGGCATTATTGGTAAGCCCCCTAGGACAGTATCACTGATTGTGGATCTCTCCAGGGCCATGTATCCAGATGCACCCAGCACTGCCATTGCAGGCTGAGTGTCCTGGTGCAAACCTAAAACTGAGACGCGACATGGCACACTACCTGTCTGCCCCTGTCCACCATACGTTGCATTTAATATGGTTAAGACACCCCTCTGGAAGGCCTTACAGCCCTATTGCAGAGTGCATCATATTATATGTGAGGGCATACCTGCATGTGCAATATGCCCCCACTGTGTCCTTGGCAAACCTGGGACATAGTGAGTGAACAGAGCAGCCATTTTAATACATGTGCTGGACACTGGCCAACACGAGTTTCTCAGCGACACGAGGGGCACTCTGAACCCTAGGTTGTTTGATATCAAACAACTCAGAATGATAAATCCAAACTGGTACCAGTATTGGAATTACCCCTAAATGTACCCGGGAGGGTGGAGGGGTCACCTTAGAAGTGCTTCCTGCAAAAGCTAACTACCCTGGCATGGTTGCTGACTGGTTCTATCCAGCCTGCTACCTCCAGACCCAAGGGGAGAGTCCTATCTCTCTGGTTTGTAAAACAATTCCCTTCCTGGGTGGAGGTGCTAACACCCCCTCTCACAGGAATGTGCACTGCCCTGGTGGTGAGCTTCAAAGGGCTTAGAGGCTTTGAAACTTGACTCCCAGGCCTGCTGCTAGCAGCAGATGGTCAGCCCCTTTGCAAACCCCCACTTTTGGTGGGAGCAAAGAGGGAAACCACACAAAGGGTAGGAGGAGTGGTCCCACCCGGCATGCACCACCCCTAAGGTGTTGCCTGCGAGGTGGACACTCCATTTCATTTTCCTCCATCATAGATGTAAGGAAGGGAAATAGCCAATCAGGGTTAAAGAAGGGACCTTTTCCTACAGGAAGTGGTCACTGTAGTGGGTGTGGCCACCCAAAGGTAAGTGTCCCATTGGACACTATCCGGTAGCCCCTAAAACGCCCAATAAAATCAGTGTTTAGTGGGCATTACAGGACCAAGAAATCAGATTCGAAGGACACAAAGAAGACCAACACAAAGAAGCTCCAAGGCATGAGAACTGCGGACCTGCTGCACAAAGAAAAGGTGCGAAACCGTGCCTGCTGCACCCAGGAATAATACCTGCGTTGATGTACGCTGGCAAAGCTGTTTTGATCACAAGGGCATCATTGGGTCTATAAAGGTTATTGGATGCCTTTGTGGGTTTAATGGATCCCCTGGACCTTTCGACAAAAAAAATTCAAAATCGCACCCAATGGTGATTGGTCAGTGGAAGACAGCGAAGACAAAATGTTTCGATAACTGTGTTGAACTATCCCATATTTGGGTGTTTTGTTTGACGAACGAGGGTCTTGGAACCCTCAAATGGCTCTGAAAAAGAACACCATGTGAAGAGCAGCTGCAGCAACAGCAGATGTTGCCAGGAGGCTTGGAGCTAAGCAGTTGCAGGCCTTGATTAAAGTACTCTATGGCATTCTAAGGGTGTTATCTTTGAGGATATAAAGAAAGTATTGAGATGCAAAGGGTAGATAGGTTTTTGTGAAGCCTCTTGGCAGTCCCTGCTAGCAATCTGGCGTTTGTAATATATGAAGAACTTACCATAGGGTATTTATCGGACCTTATTGCTCTGGCAATGCGATGGCTTCGAATTTGGGCAAACCTGGCTACTGTCCTTAATCATTTATTGCTTAACGACTGTCCACTATTGGAGAATGGGCTCTTAATCCCTTGGCTTGGATACGTAAAGATTGGTTAGTGAAGGTGGGCCCTCCTGATCTTTTCAACCATCCTAAAACTGTGAGGAAAATTGATTTATTGGAGATCAAGAACTTGTCTCTTTCATTCATGGCTGTGGAAAGAGAAGGCAGGGAGCTTACCAAACCCTCAGTGAGAGCACATACTCTGCTGACGGGCCCAGCAATTGAGCAGTATTTGGTGACACTTAATAATCCTTACCATCGATTTTTATTGACGAGATTCAGTTTAAACATGATTTATTGGTTCTTACCTGTCTCCAAAGGCTTTAAAAAATTGAGGAGTTGGCCCTTTGCACCTGCAATAACTTCTCTGTACATGGCGTTACGTATTTTTAATTATTTTGCGTGTTTTATCAGGCATTAAGAAAGTGTTTTATTATGCCATTGTCAAAAGGAATAGACTTCCAACAAAGTAAGCCAGCACTGCTCTACCTGCAACTGCTTTCGTCCCCCTGGTTACTTTTGGCGCTGCAAGCTTTCTGGCGGGGGCTCCTGGAGTTAGGAAAAAACCTTTTAGATGTTAGAATGTGCTTCACATGGGATAACTTAGGGAATCGATTTTTGTTAAGGATGTCAAATTTTGTTGCACTGGAGTATCCCTTTTAAATTGTTCTTAATGACTTTTACTTTCAGGTTGTGTGTCTTCGAACAGGATATGTGGTCAAACGCTATTATCTGTTTACTTGTGGTGTATTCTGTACTTCTTATGGTTTTAAATCACCGAATAAAGTATTGCTGACTGGTCACGTCTTGATAATCACATAATAGCCCAGAGTGTTAATGCGTCTGTTACCGAGCATAGCATGTAACATGCATATTACAGATTCGCACTGTATGTCAGATCCGTGAGCTTGTTGCAGAGCTCCTTGAGGTACCTCTAAATTGCACCCTTGATCTGACTTTTGGGCCTTTTGAAAGCATCGCTCTGTACGTGAAGGGCATACTGGTGAAACCCTGCATATTTGACTTAATATTTTGTTATTTAAAGGATTCGAAATTAGACTGAGCATGGTACTAATAAACATGCATTAAGTTTGGATTGTGTGCTACATTAAGGGTTATTACGCTGCAGTATTCTCCAGGCTGAGATTGCTGCTTTCTCTGGAGGTTTGGTGGCAGACTTCTTGCTTGCTGCAGCTGAAATCTGATGTTCAGTGAGGGCATGAACATTAATGTGAAGTCACCAAAATGCCGGAGTTAGCGTAAATGACATCGCACGCCGACCAGGCGCTGTTTGTCCTTAAATGTCAGTGTCAGACAGGTGTTTAGAGCAGGTGTTTACACACGGTCTCGCAGATAAACACATCCACCTGCAAGCATGCACACAACCTACATTTAAAACCGTGTTCCTCAACAAGGATTTCGCTTTCTTCTAGTTCATCGACATAGAAGCAGGGAGAGGTAGACTTCTGTGGGAATGAGCTGTGTGGGTAGAGTGCTCGCTTGACATGCGAAAAGTAGTCGGATCGATACCAGCCTTCTCCACATGTATTCGTCTGACTTTTTTCGTTGCCTTTATTTATTTATTTGTTTTTCAACATTCTTAATGTCAAGAGATGCCCATTTCGTTCATTATAATGAAATTAAGAGAAGTTTCATTTTCTTTAAAGTCATGTGTGATTCGGTACCACTGGGTATTTGGAATGCTGTTGTTTGTCATGTATACGAAGGAATGAAAGTGGGAAAAGTTTATTTCGGGAAACTGAGAAGAGGAGCTCTCTCAAGGGTACGGTACATGGGGACTAAAGGCTTTCTGTTTGCCGCCCTTCTCTTTTTAGGAGTTCCCAAAAGAAACTTTTGCCACTTTCCTCAGTACGCATATAGAACCAATTTCTCAGAGTCCCATTTAACTTAAAAAAACATGAAACGTCTCTTAGTGTAATGAAAGGAACGGAATGGACAGGTCTTGACATTAGGAATGTGTCCAAACAAATAATGGCGATTAAGAATGTAAAAGAGACTCACTTGGAGAATGCTGGCATCGATCCCGCTACCTCTCGCATGCTAAGCGAGCGCTCTACCATTTGAGCTAATTCCCCTCTCTGACACACTAGTCCTACCAGTTCTGTTTGGCACATTTCGAAGTGCGCATGTGCATCAGGCCAACACTGCCTCATCTGGTCTTTGGTCGTCCTCTCCTTAAAGGAGTAGAAAGAGGTGACAAGTACCAGCACAAGGATGTTCTATTATCTCCATCAGTGGCTCAGCTGTCAGTGCAGACTCTTGGGAAACAATTTTCACGAGGAGAGAGGGAAGAGCGAAAGACGCAATTTAAGTGGGACTTGTGGAGTGCCTTCACTTTATGTGCAAGATGAGATGAAGTGCAATGCCTGTTTTACAGAAGATGCCTCTTTTGATTTTTTTTTTTCGATGACGCTCTTGCACTGGATGGTTTCTTCACAAATAAAAAGGTTTTAAACAAAATCCAATGTGTGCTGAGCTTCCATCAGATGATGCACGTTATCTTGGAGGGGAAACGTTACCTGCAGGGGAATTAGGTCAAATGGTAACTACATGTACTTGGCAGCTGCTAAACCTGCTGCCATAGAAAAGTGTCTGACACACGAGGTTGCGGCATATTGGGATTTTTTATGAAGGGGGGGGCTCTCTTCCCGCACGTATTGGGGAAATGGAGCAGTCCAAGACTGTTTGGGCTGCATTTGGGCTACCTAGGGCATCTTACCACTCTCCGGTTATGTAACCGGACATTTTACGTCGATGGCCACCACTTTGGCAAGGCGACACAGTAGCTGGGGGCATTCTGGACTTGAGAGTTTTTTCACCTTAACAGTTATCTGTTCGTTGGGTGCTTCAGTGTAAATCACAAGATATATATATATATTTATAGGATCATGTTTTTTTCTTACTGGCATGGCCGACGAAAAAGTACGGCACCATTGAGGCTCCTGCAGGAGGCTAGCAGACTCGACTTGCTGGCGGAAAACATGTGCGTTGAGGGGCAGCCCATGAGTCGAGTGGCAGCAGGAGTAACGGTGGCAGTAATCCCGTGTTTGCGACTGCATCCCGAAGCAAAATCAGGCTGGCAGTTGAACGGGAGAAGCCGCTCCCGGTATCGGAGAGCGGCCTCAGGGGTCAGGGCAGGCTGCGCGTTGCACATGCAAGAGCAGGCGGCACAGGCAAAGCCCTGTTGAAGGTGGGGTATAGTGGCGAAGGGGGAGAGAGCAGCGCAGAGACGTTTAAAGTGCTGCTTTCCCCAGGACATGGTCGATCAGTTGGGGGGGGGGGGTAGGCAGTAGGTGGGGCTTTGGGGAACTCCTGGGGCAAAGTGGTGAAAGGTAGAGGCAGAGTCGGGCGGAGGGGCGGAAGAGGGATGGCAAAAGCATGGATCCAGAGGCAAAAAGAGAGAAAAATAGATAAGGTGGTTGATTTTAAAAAAAGAGCACATTTCGCACATTTTAATCCCACACTTTATGAAAACGTGGAGGCCGAGGCTGCACTAAAGGATAAAGAGAGAGGGGAGGCAAGATTTGTGTGTGAGAAAAGGCCTATTTTTGACTTGGTTAGCCCACACTTTTTGCCTGATATTTGAAGTAGCCTAGACATTGCAGTGCCCAGGACCCCTGCTAACCATGATCCCTGAGCCAGAGCTTTCCCTAAAACTGTTGTGATGCATTGGCATAATTGGATACACCCTTAGCTACCACTATAAGTCCCTTGTAAAAGGGTACATAGGTACCCAGCGCATGGGGCATTATTGGTAAGCCCCCTAGGACAGTATCACTGATTGTGGATCTCTCCAGGGCCATGTATCCAGATGCACCCAGCACTGCCATTGCAGGCTGAGTGTCCTGGTGCAAACCTAAAACAGAGACGCGACATGGCACACTACCTGTCTGCCCCTGTCCACCATACGTTGCATTTAATATGGTTAAGACACCCCTCTGGAAGGCCTTACAGCCCTATTGCAGAGTGCATCATATTATATGTGAGGGCATACCTGCATGTGCAATATGCCCCCACTGTGTCCTTGGCAAACCTGGGACATAGTGAGTGAACAGAGCAGCCATTTTAATACATGTGCTGGACACTGGCCAACACGAGTTTCTCAGCGACACGAGGGGCACTCTGAACCCTAGGTTGTTTGATATCAAACAACTCAGAATGATAAATCCAAACTGGTACCAGTATTGGAATTACCCCTAAATGTACCCGGGAGGGTGGAGGGGTCACCTTAGAAGTGCTTCCTGCAAAAGCTAACTACCCTGGCATGGTTGCTGACTGGTTCTATCCAGCCTGCTACCTCCAGACCCAAGGGGAGAGTCCTATCTCTCTGGTTTGTAAAACAATTCCCTTCCTGGGTGGAGGTGCTAACACCCCCTCTCACAGGAATGTGCACTGCCCTGGTGGTGAGCTTCAAAGGGCTTAGAGGCTTTGAAACTTGACTCCCAGGCCTGCTGCTAGCAGCAGATGGTCAGCCCCTTTGCAAACCCCCACTTTTGGTGGGAGCAAAGAGGGAAACCACACAAAGGGTAGGAGGAGTGGTCCCACCCGGCATGCACCACCCCTAAGGTGTTGCCTGCGAGGTGGACACTCCATTTCATTTTCCTCCATCATAGATGTAAGGAAGGGAAATAGCCAATCAGGGTTAAAGAAGGGACCTTTTCCTACAGGAAGTGGTCACTGTAGTGGGTGTGGCCACCCAAAGGTAAATGTCCCATTGGACACTATCCGGTAGCCCCTAAAACGCCCAATAAAATCAGTGTTGAGTGGGCATTACAGGACCAAGAAATCAGATTCGAAGGACACAAAGAAGACCAACACAAAGAAGCTCCAAGGCATGAGAACTGCGGACCTGCTGCACAAAGAAAAGGTGCGAAACCGTGCCTGCTGCACCCAGGATTAATACCTGCGTTGATGTACGCTGGCGATGCTGTTTTGATCACAAGGGCATCATTGGGTCTATAAAGGTTATTGGATGCCTTTGTGGGTTTAATGGATCCCCTGGACCTTTCGACAAAAAAAATTCAAAATCGCACCCAATGGTGATTGGTCAGTGGAAGACAGCGAAGACAAAATGTTTCGATAACTGTGTTGAACTATCCCATATTTGGGTGTTTTGTTAGACGAACGAGGGTCTTGGAACCCTCAAATGGCTCTGAAAAAGAACACCATGTGAAGAGCAGCTGCAGCAACAGCAGATGTTGCCAGGAGGCTTGGAGCTAAGCAGTTGCAGGCCTTGATTAAAGTACTCTATGGCATTCTAAGGGTGTTATCTTTGAGGATATAAAGAAAGTACTGAGATGCAAAGGGTAGATAGGTTTTTGTGAAGCCTCTTGGCAGTCCCTGCTAGCAATCTGGCGTTTGTGATATATGAAGAACTTACCATAGGGTATTTATCGGACCTTATTGCTCTGGCAATGCGATGGCTTCGAATTTGGGCAAACCTGGCTACTGTCCTTAATCATTTATTGCTTAACGACTGTCCACTATTGGAGAATGGGCTCTTAATCCCTTGGCTTGGATACGTAAAGATTGGTTAGTGAAGGTGGGCCCTCCTGATCTTTTCAACCATCCTAAAACTGTGAGGAAAATTGATTTATTGGAGATCAAGAACTTGTCTCTTTCATTCATGGCTGTGGAAAGAGAAGGCAGGGAGCTTACCAAACCCTCAGTGAGAGCACATACTCTGCTGACGGGCCCAGCAATTGAGCAGTATTTGGTGACACTTAATAATCCTTACCATCGATTTTTATTGACGAGATTCAGTTTAAACATGATTTATTGGTTCTTACCTGTCTCCAAAGGCTTTAAAAAATTGAGGAGTTGGCCCTTTGCACCTGCAATAACTTCTCTGTACATGGCGTTACGTATTTTTAATTATTTTGCGTGTTTTATCAGGCATTAAGAAAGTGTTTTATTATGCCATTGTCAAAAGGAATAGACTTCCAACAAAGTAAGCCAGCACTGCTCTACCTGCAACTGCTTTCGTCCCCCTGGTTACTTTTGGCGCTGCAAGCTTTCTGGCGGGGGCTCCTGGAGTTAGGAAAAAACCTTTTAGATGTTAGAATGTGCTTCACATGGGATAACTTAGGGAATCGATTTGTGTTAAGGATGTCAAATTTTGTTGCACTGGAGTATCCCTTTTAAATTGTTCTTAATGACTTTTACTTTCAGGTTGTGTGTCTTCGAACAGGATATGTGGTCAAACGCTATTATCTGTTTACTTGTGGTGTATTCTGTACTTCTTATGGTTTTAAATCACCGAATAAAGTATTGCTGACTGGTCACTTCTTGATAATCACATAATAGCCCAGAGTGTTAATGCGTCTGTTACCGAACATAGCATGTAACATGCATATTACAGATTCGCACTGTATGTCAGATCCGTGAGCTTGTTGCAGAGCTCCTTGAGGTACCTCTAAATTGCACCCTTGATCTGACTTTTGGGCCTTTTGAAAGCATCGCTCTGTACGTGAAGGGCATACTGGTGAAACCCTGCATATTTGACTTAATATTTTGTTATTTAAAGGATTCGAAATTAGACTGAGCATGGTACTAATAAACATGCATTAAGTTTGGATTGTGTGCTACATTAAGGGTTATTACGCTGCAGCATTCTCCAGGCTTTGAGATTGCTGCTTTCTCTGGAGGTTTGGTGGCAGACTTCTTGCTTGCTGCAGCTGAAATCTGATGTTCAGTGAGGGCATGAACATTAATGTGAAGTCACCAAAATGCCGGAGTTAGCGTAAATGACATCGCACGCCGACCAGGCGCTGTTTGTCCTTAAATGTCAGTGTCAGACAGGTGTTTAGAGCAGGTGTTTACACACGGTCTCGCAGATAAACACATCCACCTGCAAGCATGCACACAACCTACATTTAAAACCGTGTTCCTGAACAAGGATTTCGCTTTCTTCTAGTTCATCGACATAGAAGCAGGGAGAGGTAGACTTCTGTGGGAATGAGCTGTGTGGGTAGAGTGCTCGCTTGGCATGCGAAAAGTAGCGGGATCGATACCAGCCTTCTCCAAATGTATTCGTCTGACTTTTTTCATTGCCTTTATTTATTTGTTTTTCAACATTCTTAATGTCAAGAGATGCCCATTTCGTTCATTATAATGAAATTAAGAGAAGTTTCATTTTCTTTAAAGTCATGTGTGATTCGGTACCACTGGGTATTTGGAATGCTGTTGTTTGTCATGTATACGAAGGAATGAAAGTGGGAAAAGTTTATTTCGGGAAACTGAGAAGAGGAGCTCTCTCAAGGGTACGGTACATGGGGACTAAAGGCTTTCTGTTTGCCGCCCTTCTCTTTTTAGGAGTTCCCAAAAGAAACTTTTGCCACTTTCCTCAGTACGCATATAGAACCAATTTCTCAGAGTCCCATTTAACTTAAAAAAACATGAAACGTCTCTTAGTGTAATGAAAGGAACGGAATGGACAGGTCTTGACATTAGGAATGTGTCCAAACAAATAATGGCGATTAAGAATGTAAAAGAGACTCACTTGGAGAATGCGGGCATCGATCCCGCTACCTCTCGCATGCTAAGCGAGCGCTCTACCATTTGAGCTAATTCCCCTCTCTGTCACACTGGTCCTTCCAGTTCTGTTTGGCACATTTCGAAGTGCGCATGTGCATCAGGCCAACACTGCCTCATCTGGTCTTTGGTCGTCCTCTCCTTAAAGGAGTAGAAAGAGGTGACAAGTACCAGCACAAGGATGTTCTATTATCTCCATCAGTGGCTCAGCTGTCAGTGCAGACTCTTGGGAAACAATTTTCACGCGGAGAGAGGGAAGAGCGAAAGACGCAATTTAAGTGGGACTTGTGGAGTGCCTTCACTTTATGTGCAAGATGAGATGAAGTGCAATGCCTGTTTTACAGAAGATGCCTCTTTTGATTTTTTTTTTTCGATGACGCTCTTGCACTGGATGGTTTCTTCACAAATAAAAAGGTTTTAAACAAAATCCCATGTGTGCTGAGCTTCCATCAGATGATGCACGTTATCTTGGAGGGGAAACGTTACCTGCAGGGGAATTAGGTCAAATGGTAACTACATGTACTTGGCAGCTGCTAAACGTGCTGCCATAGAAAAGTGTCTGACACACGAGGTTGCGGCATATTGGGATTTTTTATGAAGGGGGGGGCTCTCTTCCCGCACGTATTGGGGAAATGGAGCAGTCCAAGACTGTTTGGGCTGCATTTGGGCTACCTAGGGCATCTTACCACTCTCCGGTTATGTAACCGGACATTTTACGTCGATGGCCACCACTTTGGCAAGGCGACACAGTAGCTGGGGGCATTCTGGACTTGAGAGTTTTTTCACCTTAACAGTTATCTGTTCGTTGGGTGCTTCAGTGTAAATCACAAGATATATATATATATTTATAGGATCATGTTTTTTTCTTACTGGCATGGCCGACGAAAAAGTACAGCACCATTGAGGCTCCTGCAGGAGGCTAGCAGACTCGACTTGCTGGCGGAAAACATGTGCGTTGAGGGGCAGCCCATGAGTCGAGTGGCAGCAGGAGTAACGGTGGCAGTAATCCCGTGTTTGCGACTGCATCCCGAAGCAAAATCAGGCTGGCAGTTGAACGGGAGAAGCCGCTCCCGGTATCGGAGAGCGGCCTCAGGGGTCAGGGCAGGCTGCGCGTTGCACATGCAAGAGCAGGCGGCACAGGCAAAGCCCTGTTGAAGGTGGGGTATAGTGGCGAAGGTGGAGAGAGCAGCGCAGAGACGTTTAAAGTGCTGCTTTCCCCAGGACATGGTCGATCAGTTGGGGGGGGGAGGGTAGGCAGTAGGCGGGGCTTTGGGGAACTCCTGGGGCAAAGTGGTGAAAGGTAGAGGCAGAGTCGGGCGGAGGGGCGGAAGAGGGATGGCAAAAGCATGGATCCAGAGGCAAAAAGAGAGAAAAATAGATAAGGTGGTTGATTTTAAAAAAAGAGCACATTTCGCACATTTTAATCCCACACTTTATGAAAACGTGGAGGACGAGGCTGCACTAAAGGATAAAGAGAGAGGGGAGGCAAGATTTGTGTGTGAGAAAAGGCCTATTTTTGACTTGGTTAGCCCACACTTTTTGCCTGATATTTGAAGTAGCCTAGACATTGCAGTGCCCAGGACCCCTGCTAACCATGATCCCTGAGCCAGAGCTTTCCCTAAAACTGTTGTGATGCATTGGCATAATTGGATACACCCTTAGCTACCACTATAAGTCCCTTGTAAAAGGGTACATAGGTACCCAGCGCATGGGGCATTATTGGTAAGCCCCCTAGGACAGTATCACTGATTGTGGATCTCTCCAGGGCCATGTATCCTGATGCACCCAGCACTGCCATTGCAGGCTGAGTGTCCTGGTGCAAACCTAAAACAGAGACGCGACATGGCACACTACCTGTCTGCCCCTGTCCACCATACGTTGCATTTAATATGGTTAAGACACCCCTCTGGAAGGCCTTACAGCCCTATTGCAGAGTGCATCATATTATATGTGAGGGCATACCTGCATGTGCAATATGCCCCCACTGTGTCCTTGGCAAACCTGGGACATAGTGAGTGAACAGAGCAGCCATTTTAATACATGTGCTGGACACTGGCCAACACGAGTTTCTCAGCGACACGAGGGGCACTCTGAACCCTAGGTTGTTTGATATCAAACAACTCAGAATGATAAATCCAAACTGGTACCAGTATTGGAATTACCCCTAAATGTACCCGGGAGGGTGGAGGGGTCACCTTAGAAGTGCTTCCTGCAAAAGCTAACTACCCTGGCATGGTTGCTGACTGGTTCTATCCAGCCTGCTACCTCCAGACCCAAGGGGAGAGTCCTATCTCTCTGGTTTGTAAAACAATTCCCTTCCTGGGTGGAGGTGCTAACACCCCCTCTCACAGGAATGTGCACTGCCCTGGTGGTGAGCTTCAAAGGGCTTAGAGGCTTTGAAACTTGACTCCCAGGCCTGCTGCTAGCAGCAGATGGTCAGCCCCTTTGCAAACCCCCACTTTTGGTGGGAGCAAAGAGGGAAACCACACAAAGGGTAGGAGGAGTGGTCCCACCCGGCATGCACCACCCCTAAGGTGTTGCCTGCGAGGTGGACACTCCATTTCATTTTCCTCCATCATAGATGTAAGGAAGGGAAATAGCCAATCAGGGTTAAAGAAGGGACCTTTTCCTACAGGAAGTGGTCACTGTAGTGGGTGTGGCCACCCAAAGGTAAATGTCCCATTGGACACTATCCGGTAGCCCCTAAAACGCCCAATAAAATCAGTGTTGAGTGGGCATTACAGGACCAAGAAATCAGATTCGAAGGACACAAAGAAGACCAACACAAAGAAGCTCCAAGGCATGAGAACTGCGGACCTGCTGCACAAAGAAAAGGTGCGAAACCGTGCCTGCTGCACCCAGGATTAATACCTGCGTTGATGTACGCTGGCGATGCTGTTTTGATCACAAGGGCATCATTGGGTCTATAAAGGTTATTGGATGCCTTTGTGGGTTTAATGGATCCCCTGGACCTTTCGACAAAAAAAATTCAAAATCGCACACAATGGTGATTGGTCAGTGGAAGACAGCGAAGACAAAATGTTTCGATAACTGTGTTGAACTATCCCATATTTGGGTGTTTTGTTAGACGAACGAGGGTCTTGGAACCCTCAAATGGCTCTGAAAAAGAACACCATGTGAAGAGCAGCTGCAGCAACAGCAGATGTTGCCAGGAGGCTTGGAGCTAAGCAGTTGCAGGCCTTGATTAAAGTACTCTATGGCATTCTAAGGGTGTTATCTTTGAGGATATAAAGAAAGTACTGAGATGCAAAGGGTAGATAGGTTTTTGTGAAGCCTCTTGGCAGTCCCTGCTAGCAATCTGGCGTTTGTGATATATGAAGAACTTACCATAGGGTATTTATCGGACCTTATTGCTCTGGCAATGCGATGGCTTCGAATTTGGGCAAACCTGGCTACTGTCCTTAATCATTTATTGCTTAACGACTGTCCACTATTGGAGAATGGGCTCTTAATCCCTTGGCTTGGATACGTAAAGATTGGTTAGTGAAGGTGGGCCCTCCTGATCTTTTCAACCATCCTAAAACTGTGAGGAAAATTGATTAATTGGAGATCAAGAACTTGTCTCTTTCATTCATGGCTGTGGAAAGAGAAGGCAGGGAGCTTACCAAACCCTCAGTGAGAGCACATACTCTGCTGACGGGCCCAGCAATTGAGCAGTATTTGGTGACACTTAATAATCCTTACCATCGATTTTTATTGACGAGATTCAGTTTAAACATGATTTATTGGTTCTTACCTGTCTCCAAAGGCTTTAAAAAATTGAGGAGTTGGCCCTTTGCACCTGCAATAACTTCTCTGTACATGGCGTTACGTATTTTTAATTATTTTGCGTGTTTTATCAGGCATTAAGAAAGTGTTTTATTATGCCATTGTCAAAAGGAATAGACTTCCAACAAAGTAAGCCAGCACTGCTCTACCTGCAACTGCTTTCGTCCCCCTGGTTACTTTTGGCGCTGCAAGCTTTCTGGCGGGGGCTCCTGGAGTTAGGAAAAAACCTTTTAGATGTTAGAATGTGCTTCACATGGGATAACTTAGGGAATCGATTTGTGTTAAGGATGTCAAATTTTGTTGCACTGGAGTATCCCTTTTAAATTGTTCTTAATGACTTTTACTTTCAGGTTGTGTGTCTTCGAACAGGATATGTGGTCAAACGCTATTATCTGTTTACTTGTGGTGTATTCTGTACTTCTTATGGTTTTAAATCACCGAATAAAGTATTGCTGACTGGTCACTTCTTGATAATCACATAATAGCCCAGAGTGTTAATGCGTCTGTTACCGAACATAGCATGTAACATGCATATTACAGATTCGCACTGTATGTCAGATCCGTGAGCTTGTTGCAGAGCTCCTTGAGGTACCTCTAAATTGCACCCTTGATCTGACTTTTGGGCCTTTTGAAAGCATCGCTCTGTACGTGAAGGGCATACTGGTGAAACCCTGCATATTTGACTTAATATTTTGTTATTTAAAGGATTCGAAATTAGACTGAGCATGGTACTAATAAACATGCATTAAGTTTGGATTGTGTGCTACATTAAGGGTTATTACGCTGCAGTATTCTCCAGGCTTTGAGATTGCTGCTTTCTCTGGAGGTTTGGTGGCAGACTTCTTGCTTGCTGCAGCTGAAATCTGATGTTCAGTGAGGGCATGAACATTAATGTGAAGTCACCAAAATGCCGGAGTTAGCGTAAATGACATCGCACGCCGACCAGGCGCTGTTTGTCCTTAAATGTCAGTGTCAGACAGGTGTTTACAGCAGGTGTTTACACACGGTCTCGCAGATAAACACATCCACCTGCAAGCATGCACACAACCTACATTTAAAACCGTGTTCCTGAACAAGGATTTCGCTTTCTTCTAGTTCATCGACATAGAAGCAGGGAGAGGTAGACTTCTGTGGGAATGAGCTGTGTGGGTAGAGTGCTCGCTTGGCATGCGAAAAGTAGCGGGATCGATACCAGCCTTCTCCAAATGTATTCGTCTGACTTTTTTCGTTGCCTTTATTTATTTGTTTTTCAACATTCTTAATGTCAAGAGATGCCCATTTCGTTCATTATAATGAAATTAAGAGAAGTTTCATTTTCTTTAAAGTCATGTGTGATTCGGTACCACTGGGTATTTGGAATGCTGTTGTTTGTCATGTATACGAAGGAATGAAAGTGGGAAAAGTTAATTTTGGGAAACTGAGAAGAGGAGCTTGGGGACTAAAGGCTTTCTGTTCGCCGCCCTTCTCTTTTTAGGAGTTCCCAAAAGAAACTTTTGTTACTTTCCTCAGTACGCATATAGAACCAATTTCTCAGAGTCCCATTTAACTTAAAAAAACATGAAACGTCTCTTAGTGTAATGAAGGGAACGGAATGGACAGGTCTTGACATTAGGAATGTGTCCAAACAAATAATGGCGATTAAGAATGTAAAAGAGACTCACTTGGAGAATGCGGGCATCGATCCCGCTACCTCTCGCATGCTAAGCGAGCGCTCTACCATTTGAGCTAATTCCCCTCTCTGACACACTGGTCCTACCAGTTCTGTTTGGCACATTTCGAAGTGCGCATGTGCATCAGGCCAACACTGCCTCATCTGGTCTTTGGTCGTCCTCTCCTTAAAGGAGCAGAAAGAGGTGAGAAGTACCAGCACAAGGATGTTCTATTATCTCCATTAGTGGCTCAGCTGTCAGTGCAGACTCTTGGGAAACACTTTTCACGAGGAGAGAGGGAAGAGCGAAAGACGCAATTTAAGTGGGACTTGTGGAGTGCCTTCACTTTATGTGCAAGATGAGATGAAGTGCAATGCCTGTTTTACAGCAGATGCCTCTTTTGATTTTTTTTTTTCTCTGACGCTCTTGCACTGGATGGTTTCTTCACAAATAAAAAGGTTTTAAACAAAATCCCATGTGTGCTGAGCTTCCATCAGATGATGCACGTTATCTTGGAGGGGAAACGTTACCTGCAGGGGAATTAGGTCAAATGGTAACTACATGTACTTGGCAGCTGCTAAACCTGCTGCCATAGAAAAGTGTCTGACACACGAGGTTGCGGCATATTGGGATTTTTTATGAAGGGGGGGGCTCTCTTCCTGCACGTATTGGGGAAATGGAGCAGTCCAAGACTGTTTGGGCTGCATTTGGGCTACCTAGGGCATCTTACCACTCTCCGGTTATGTAACCGGACATTTTACGTCGATGGCCACCACTTTGGCAAGGCGACACAGTAGCTGGGGGCATTCTGGACTTGAGAGTTTTTTCACCTTAACAGTTATCTGTTCGTTGGGTGCTTCAGTGTAAATCACAAGATATATATATATATTTATAGGATCATGTTTTTTTCTTACTGGCATGGCCGACGAAAAAGTACGGCACCATTGAGGCTCCTGCAGGAGGCTAGCAGACTCGACTTGCTGGCGGAAAACATGTGCGTTGAGGGGCAGCCCATGAGTCGAGTGGCAGCAGGAGTAACGGTGGCAGTAATCCCGTGTTTGCGACTGCGTCCCGAAGCAAAATCAGGCTGGCAGTTGAACGGGAGAAGCCGCTCCCGGTATCGGAGAGCGGCCTCAGGGGTCAGGGCAGGCTGCGCGTTGCACATGCAAGAGCAGGCGGCACAGGCAAAGCCCTGTTGAAGGTGGGGTATAGTGGCGAAGGTGGAGAGAGCAGCGCAGAGACGTTTAAAGTGCTGCTTTCCCCAGGACATGGTCGATCAGTTGGGGGGGGGGGGGTAGGCAGTAGGCGGGGCTTTGGGTAACTCCCGGGGCAAAGTGGTGAAAGGTAGAGGCAGAGTCGGGTGGAGGGGCGGAAGAGGGATGGCAAAAGCATGGATCCAGAGGCAAAAAGAGAGAAAAATAGATAAGGTGGTTGATTTTAAAAAAAGAGCACATTTCGCACATTTTAATCCCACACTTTATGAAAACGTGGAGGCCGAGGCTGCACTAAAGGATAAAGAGAGAGGGGAGGCAAGATTTGTGTGTGAGAAAAGGCCTATTTTTGACTTGGTTAGCCCACACTTTTTGCCTGATATTTGAAGTAGCCTAGACATTGCAGTGCCCAGGACCCCTGCTAACCATGATCCCTGAGCCAGAGCTTTCCCTAAAACTGTTGTGATGCATTGGCATAATTGGATACACCCTTAGCTACCACTATAAGTCCCTTGTAAAAGGGTACATAGGTACCCAGCGCATGGGGCATTATTGGTAAGCCCCCTAGGACAGTATCACTGATTGTGGATCTCTCCAGGGCCATGTATCCAGATGCACCCAGCACTGCCATTGCAGGCTGAGTGTCCTGGTGCAAACCTAAAACTGAGACGCGACATGGCACACTACCTGTCTGCCCCTGTCCACCATACGTTGCATTTAATATGGTTAAGACACCCCTCTGGAAGGCCTTACAGCCCTATTGCAGAGTGCATCATATTATATGTGAGGGCATACCTGCATGTGCAATATGCCCCCACTGTGTCCTTGGCAAACCTGGGACATAGTGAGTGAACAGAGCAGCCATTTTAATACATGTGCTGGACACTGGCCAACACGAGTTTCTCAGCGACACGAGGGGCACTCTGAACCCTAGGTTGTTTGATATCAAACAACTCAGAATGATAAATCCAAACTGGTACCAGTATTGGAATTACCCCTAAATGTACCCGGGAGGGTGGAGGGGTCACCTTAGAAGTGCTTCCTGCAAAAGCTAACTACCCTGGCATGGTTGCTGACTGGTTCTATCCAGCCTGCTACCTCCAGACCCAAGGGGAGAGTCCTATCTCTCTGGTTTGTAAAACAATTCCCTTCCTGGGTGGAGGTGCTAACACCCCCTCTCACAGGAATGTGCACTGCCCTGGTGGTGAGCTTCAAAGGGCTTAGAGGCTTTGAAACTTGACTCCCAGGCCTGCTGCTAGCAGCAGATGGTCAGCCCCTTTGCAAACCCCCACTTTTGGTGGGAGCAAAGAGGGAAACCACACAAAGGGTAGGAGGAGTGGTCCCACCCGGCATGCACCACCCCTAAGGTGTTGCCTGCGAGGTGGACACTCCATTTCATTTTCCTCCATCATAGATGTAAGGAAGGGAAATAGCCAATCAGGGTTAAAGAAGGGACCTTTTCCTACAGGAAGTGGTCACTGTAGTGGGTGTGGCCACCCAAAGGTAAGTGTCCCATTGGACACTATCCGGTAGCCCCTAAAACGCCCAATAAAATCAGTGTTTAGTGGGCATTACAGGACCAAGAAATCAGATTCGAAAGACACAAAGAAGACCAACACAAAGAAGCTCCAAGGCATGAGAACTGCGGACCTGCTGCACAAAGAAAAGGTGCGAAACCGTGCCTGCTGCACCCAGGAATAATACCTGCGTTGATGTACGCTGGCAAAGCTGTTTTGATCACAAGGGCATCATTGGGTCTATAAAGGTTATTGGATGCCTTTGTGGGTTTAATGGATCCCCTGGACCTTTCGACAAAAAAAATTCAAAATCGCACCCAATGGTGATTGGTCAGTGGAAGACAGCGAAGACAAAATGTTTCGATAACTGTGTTGAACTATCCCATATTTGGGTGTTTTGTTTGACGAACGAGGGTCTTGGAACCCTCAAATGGCTCTGAAAAAGAACACCATGTGAAGAGCAGCTGCAGCAACAGCAGATGTTGCCAGGAGGCTTGGAGCTAAGCAGTTGCAGGCCTTGATTAAAGTACTCTATGGCATTCTAAGGGTGTTATCTTTGAGGATATAAAGAAAGTATTGAGATGCAAAGGGTAGATAGGTTTTTGTGAAGCCTCTTGGCAGTCCCTGCTAGCAATCTGGCGTTTGTAATATATGAAGAACTTACCATAGGGTATTTATCGGACCTTATTGCTCTGGCAATGCGATGGCTTCGAATTTGGGCAAACCTGGCTACTGTCCTTAATCATTTATTGCTTAACGACTGTCCACTATTGGAGAATGGGCTCTTAATCCCTTGGCTTGGATACGTAAAGATTGGTTAGTGAAGGTGGGCCCTCCTGATCTTTTCAACCATCCTAAAACTGTGAGGAAAATTGATTTATTGGAGATCAAGAACTTGTCTCTTTCATTCATGGCTGTGGAAAGAGAAGGCAGGGAGCTTACCAAACCCTCAGTGAGAGCACATACTCTGCTGACGGGCCCAGCAATTGAGCAGTATTTGGTGACACTTAATAATCCTTACCATCGATTTTTATTGACGAGATTCAGTTTAAACATGATTTATTGGTTCTTACCTGTCTCCAAAGGCTTTAAAAAATTGAGGAGTTGGCCCTTTGCACCTGCAATAACTTCTCTGTACATGGCGTTACGTATTTTTAATTATTTTGCGTGTTTTATCAGGCATTAAGAAAGTGTTTTATTATGCCATTGTCAAAAGGAATAGACTTCCAACAAAGTAAGCCAGCACTGCTCTACCTGCAACTGCTTTCGTCCCCCTGGTTACTTTTGGCGCTGCAAGCTTTCTGGCGGGGGCTCCTGGAGTTAGGAAAAAACCTTTTAGATGTTAGAATGTGCTTCACATGGGATAACTTAGGGAATCGATTTGTGTTAAGGATGTCAAATTTTGTTGCACTGGAGTATCCCTTTTAAATTGTTCTTAATGACTTTTACTTTCAGGTTGTGTGTCTTCGAACAGGATATGTGGTCAAACGCTATTATCTGTTTACTTGTGGTGTATTCTGTACTTCTTATGGTTTTAAATCACCGAATAAAGTATTGCTGACTGGTCACTTCTTGATAATCACATAATAGCCCAGAGTGTTAATGCGTCTGTTACCGAACATAGCATGTAACATGCATATTACAGATTCGCACTGTATGTCAGATCCGTGAGCTTGTTGCAGAGCTCCTTGAGGTACCTCTAAATTGCACCCTTGATCTGACTTTTGGGCCTTTTGAAAGCATCGCTCTGTACGTGAAGGGCATACTGGTGAAACCCTGCATATTTGACTTAATATTTTGTTATTTAAAGGATTCGAAATTAGACTGAGCATGGTACTAATAAACATGCATTAAGTTTGGATTGTGTGCTACATTAAGGGTTATTACGCTGCAGCATTCTCCAGGCTTTGAGATTGCTGCTTTCTCTGGAGGTTTGGTGGCAGACTTCTTGCTTGCTGCAGCTGAAATCTGATGTTCAGTGAGGGCATGAACATTAATGTGAAGTCACCAAAATGCCGGAGTTAGCGTAAATGACATCGCACGCCGACCAGGCGCTGTTTGTCCTTAAATGTCAGTGTCAGACAGGTGTTTAGAGCAGGTGTTTACACACGGTCTCGCAGATAAACACATCCACCTGCAAGCATGCACACAACCTACATTTAAAACCGTGTTCCTGAACAAGGATTTCGCTTTCTTCTAGTTCATCGACATAGAAGCAGGGAGAGGTAGACTTCTGTGGGAATGAGCTGTGTGGGTAGAGTGCTCGCTTGGCATGCGAAAAGTAGCGGGATCGATACCAGCCTTCTCCAAATGTATTCGTCTGACTTTTTTCATTGCCTTTATTTATTTGTTTTTCAACATTCTTAATGTCAAGAGATGCCCATTTCGTTCATTATAATGAAATTAAGAGAAGTTTCATTTTCTTTAAAGTCATGTGTGATTCGGTACCACTGGGTATTTGGAATGCTGTTGTTTGTCATGTATACGAAGGAATGAAAGTGGGAAAAGTTAATTTTGGGAAACTGAGAAGAGGAGCTTGGGGACTAAAGGCTTTCTGTTCGCCGCCCTTCTCTTTTTAGGAGTTCCCAAAAGAAACTTTTGTTACTTTCCTCAGTACGCATATAGAACCAATTTCTCAGAGTCCCATTTAACTTAAAAAAACATGAAACGTCTCTTAGTGTAATGAAGGGAACGGAATGGACAGGTCTTGACATTAGGAATGTGTCCAAACAAATAATGGCGATTAAGAATGTAAAAGAGACTCACTTGGAGAATGCGGGCATCGATCCCGCTACCTCTCGCATGCTAAGCGAGCGCTCTACCATTTGAGCTAATTCCCCTCTCTGACACACTGGTCCTACCAGTTCTGTTTGGCACATTTCGAAGTGCGCATGTGCATCAGGCCAACACTGCCTCATCTGGTCTTTGGTCGTCCTCTCCTTAAAGGAGCAGAAAGAGGTGAGAAGTACCAGCACAAGGATGTTCTATTATCTCCATTAGTGGCTCAGCTGTCAGTGCAGACTCTTGGGAAACACTTTTCACGAGGAGAGAGGGAAGAGCGAAAGACGCAATTTAAGTGGGACTTGTGGAGTGCCTTCACTTTATGTGCAAGATGAGATGAAGTGCAATGCCTGTTTTACAGCAGATGCCTCTTTTGATTTTTTTTTTTCTCTGACGCTCTTGCACTGGATGGTTTCTTCACAAATAAAAAGGTTTTAAACAAAATCCCATGTGTGCTGAGCTTCCATCAGATGATGCACGTTATCTTGGAGGGGAAACGTTACCTGCAGGGGAATTAGGTCAAATGGTAACTACATGTACTTGGCAGCTGCTAAACCTGCTGCCATAGAAAAGTGTCTGACACACGAGGTTGCGGCATATTGGGATTTTTTATGAAGGGGGGGGCTCTCTTCCTGCACGTATTGGGGAAATGGAGCAGTCCAAGACTGTTTGGGCTGCATTTGGGCTACCTAGGGCATCTTACCACTCTCCGGTTATGTAACCGGACATTTTACGTCGATGGCCACCACTTTGGCAAGGCGACACAGTAGCTGGGGGCATTCTGGACTTGAGAGTTTTTTCACCTTAACAGTTATCTGTTCGTTGGGTGCTTCAGTGTAAATCACAAGATATATATATATATTTATAGGATCATGTTTTTTTCTTACTGGCTTGGCCGACGAAAAAGTACACTCGACTTGCTGGCGGAAAACATGTGCGTTGAGGGGCAGCCCATGAGTCGAGTGGCAGCAGGAGTAACGGTGGCAGTAATCCCGTGTTTGCGACTGCATCCCGAAGCAAAATCAGGCTGGCAGTTGAACGGGAGATGCCGCTCCCGGTATCGGAGAGCGGCCTCAGGGCAGGCTGCGCGTTGCACATGCAAGAGCAGGCGGCACAGGCAAAGCCCTGTTGAAGGTGGGGTATAGTGGCGAAGGTGGAGAGAGCAGCGCAGAGACGTTTAAAGTGCTGCTTTCCCCAGGACATGGTCGATCAGTTGGGGGGGGGAGGGTAGGCAGTAGGCGGGGCTTTGGGGAACTCCCGGGGCAAAGTGGTGAAAGGTAGAGGCAGAGTCGGGCGGAGGGGCGGAAGAGGGATGGCAAAAGCATGGATCCAGAGGCAAAAAGAGAGAAAAATAGATAAGGTGGTTGATTTTAAAAAAAGAGCACATTTCGCACATTTTAATCCCACACTTTATGAAAACGTGGAGGCCGAGGCTGCACTAAAGGATAAAGAGAGAGGGGAGGCAAGATTTGTGTGTGAGAAAAGGCCTATTTTTGACTTGGTTAGCCCACACTTTTTGCCTGATATTTGAAGTAGCCTAGACATTGCAGTGCCCAGGACCCCTGCTAACCATGATCCCTGAGCCAGAGCTTTCCCTAAAACTGTTGTGATGCATTGGCATAATTGGATACACCCTTAGCTACCACTATAAGTCCCTTGTAAAAGGGTACATAGGTACCCAGCGCATGGGGCATTATTGGTAGGCCCCCGAGGACAGTATCACTGATTGTGGATCTCTCCAGGGCCATGTATCCAGATGCACCCAGCACTGCCATTGCAGGCTGAGTGTCCTGGTGCAAACCTAAAACAGAGACGCAACATGGCACACTACCTGTCTGCCCCTGTCCACCATACGTTGCATTTAATATGGTTAAGACACCCCTCTGGCAGGCCTTACAGCCCTATTGCAGAGTGCATCATATTATATGTGAGGGCATACCTGCATGTGCAATATGCCCCCACTGTGTCCTTGGCAAACCTCGGACATAGTGAGTGAACAGAGCAGCCATTTTAATACATGTGCTGGACACTGGCCAACACGAGTTTCTCAGCGACACGAGGGGCACACTGAACCCTAGGTTGTTTGATATCAAACAACTCAGAATGATAAATCCAAACTGGTACCAGTATTGGAATTACCCCTAAATGTACCCAGGAGGGTGGAGGGGTCACCTTAGAAGTGCTTCCTGCAAAAGCTAACTACCCTGGCATGGTTGCTGACTGGTTCTATCCAGCCTGCTACCTCCAGACCCAAGGGGAGAGTCCTATCTCTCTGGTTTGTAAAACAATTCCCTTCCTGGGTGGAGGTGCTAACACCCCCTCTCACAGGAATGTGCACTGCCCTGGTGGTGAGCTTCAAAGGGCTTAGAGGCTTTGAAACTTGACTCCCAGGCCTGCTGCTAGCAGCAGATGGTCAGCCCCTTTGCAAACCCCCACTTTTGGTGGGAGCAAAGAGGGAAACCACACAAAGGGTAGGAGGAGTGGTCCCACCCGGCATGCACCACCCCTAAGGTGTTGCCTGCGAGGTGGACACTCCATTTCATTTTCCTCCATCATAGATGTAAGGAAGGGAAATAGCCAATCAGGGTTAAAGAAGGGACCTTTTCCTACAGGAAGTGGTCACTCTAGTGGGTGTGGCCACCCAAAGGTAAATGTCCCATTGGACACTATCCGGTAGCCCCTAAAACGCCCAATAAAATCAGTGTTGAGTGGGCATTACAGGACCAAGAAATCAGATTCGAAGGACACAAAGAAGACCAACACAAAGAAGCTCCAAGGCATGAGAACTGCGGACCTGCTGCACAAAGAAAAGGTGCGAAACCGTGCCTGCTGCACCCAGGATTAATACCTGCGTTGATGTACGCTGGCGATGCTGATTTGATCACAAGGGCATCATTGGGTCTATAAAGGTTATTGGATGCCTTTGTGGGTTTAATGGATCCCCTGGACCTTTCGACAAAAAAAATTCAAAATCGCACACAATGGTGATTGGTCAGTGGAAGACAGCGAAGACAAAATGTTTCGATAACTGTGTTGAACTATCCCATATTTGGGTGTTTTGTTAGACGAACGAGGGTCTTGGATCCCTCAAATGGCTCTGAATAAGAACACCATGTGAAGAGCAGCTGCAGCAACAGCAGATGTTGCCAGGAGGCTTGGAGCTAAGCAGTTGCAGGCCTTGATTAAAGTACTCTATGGCATTCTAAGGGTGTTATCTTTGAGGATATAAAGAAAGTACTGAGATGCAAAGGGTAGATAGGTTTTTGTGAAGCCTCTTGGCAGTCCCTGCTAGCAATCTGGCGTTTGTGATATATGAAGAACTTACCATAGGGTATTTATCGGACCTTATTGCTCTGGCAATGCGATGGCTTCGAATTTGGGCAAACCTGGCTACTGTCCTTAATCATTTATTGCTTAACGACTGTCCACTATTGGAGAATGGGCTCTTAATCCCTTGGCTTGGATACGTAAAGATTGGTTAGTGAAGGTGGGCCCTCCTGATCTTTTCAACCATCCTAAAACTGTGAGGAAAATTGATTTATTGGAGATCAAGAACTTGTCTCTTTCATTCATGGCTGTGGAAAGAGAAGGCAGGGAGCTTACCAAACCCTCAGTGAGAGCACATACTCTGCTGACGGGCCCAGCAATTGAGCAGTATTTGGTGACACTTAATAATCCTTACCATCGATTTTTATTGACGAGATTCAGTTTAAACATGATTTATTGGTTCTTACCTGTCTCCAAAGGCTTTAAAAAATTGAGGAGTTGGCCCTTTGCACCTGCAATAACTTCTCTGTACATGGCGTTACGTATTTTTAATTATTTTGCGTGTTTTATCAGGCATTAAGAAAGTGTTTTATTATGCCATTGTCAAAAGGAATAGACTTCCAACAAAGTAAGCCAGCACTGCTCTACCTGCAACTGCTTTCGTCCCCCTGGTTACTTTTGGCGCTGCAAGCTTTCTGGCGGGGGCTCCTGGAGTTAGGAAAAAACCTTTTAGATGTTAGAATGTGCTTCACATGGGATAACTTAGGGAATCGATTTGTGTTAAGGATGTCAAATTTTGTTGCACTGGAGTATCCCTTTTAAATTGTTCTTAATGACTTTTACTTTCAGGTTGTGTGTCTTCGAACAGGATATGTGGTCAAACGCTATTATCTGTTTACTTGTGGTGTATTCTGTACTTCTTATGGTTTTAAATCACCGAATAAAGTATTGCTGACTGGTCACGTCTTGATAATCACATAATAGCCCAGAGTGTTAATGCGTCTGTTACCGAGCATAGCATGTAACATGCATATTACAGATTGGCACTGTATGTCAGATCCGTGAGCTTGTTGCAGAGCTCCTTGAGGTACCTCTAAATTGCACCCTTGTTCTGACTTTTGGGCCTTTTGAAAGCATCGCTCTGTACGTGAAGGGCATACTGGTGAAACCCTGCATATTTGACTTAATATTTTGTTATTTAAAGGATTCGAAATTAGACTGAGCATGGTACTAATAAACATGCATTACGTTTGGATTGTGTGCTACATTAAGGGTTATTACGCTGCAGCATTCTCCAGGCTTTGAGATTGCTGCTTTCTCTGGAGGTTTGGTGGCAGACTTCTTGCTTGCTGCAGCTGAAATCTGATGTTCAGTGAGGGCATGAACATTAATGTGAAGTCACCAAAATGCCGGAGTTAGCGTAAATGACATCGCACGCCGACCAGGCGCTGTTTGTCCTTAAATGTCAGTGTCAGACAGGTGTTTAGAGCAGGTGTTTACACACGGTCTCGCAGATAAACACATCCACCTGCAAGCATGCACACAACCTACATTTAAAACCGTGTTCCTGAACAAGGATTTCGCTTTCTTCTAGTTCATCGACATAGAAGCAGGGAGAGGTAGACTTCTGTGGGAATGAGCTGTGTGGGTAGAGTGCTCGCTTGGCATGCGAAAAGTAGCGGGATCGATACCAGCCTTCTCCAAATGTATTCGTCTGACTTTTTTCATTGCCTTTATTTATTTGTTTTTCAACATTCTTAATGTCAAGAGATGCCCATTTCGTTCATTATAATGAAATTAAGAGAAGTTTCATTTTCTTTAAAGTCATGTGTGATTCGGTACCACTGGGTATTTGGAATGCTGTTGTTTGTCATGTATACGAAGGAATGAAAGTGGGAAAAGTTTATTTCGGGAAACTGAGAAGAGGAGCTCTCTCAAGGGTACGGTACATGGGGACTAAAGGCTTTCTGTTTGCCGCCCTTCTCTTTTTAGGAGTTCCCAAAAGAAACTTTTGCCACTTTCCTCAGTACGCATATAGAACCAATTTCTCAGAGTCCCATTTAACTTAAAAAAACATGAAACGTCTCTTAGTGTAATGAAAGGAACGGAATGGACAGGTCTTGACATTAGGAATGTGTCCAAACAAATAATGGCGATTAAGAATGTAAAAGAGACTCACTTGGAGAATGCGGGCATCGATCCCGCTACCTCTCGCATGCTAAGCGAGCGCTCTACCATTTGAGCTAATTCCCCTCTCTGTCACACTGGTCCTTCCAGTTCTGTTTGGCACATTTCGAAGTGCGCATGTGCATCAGGCCAACACTGCCTCATCTGGTCTTTGGTCGTCCTCTCCTTAAAGGAGTAGAAAGAGGTGACAAGTACCAGCACAAGGATGTTCTATTATCTCCATCAGTGGCTCAGCTGTCAGTGCAGACTCTTGGGAAACAATTTTCACGCGGAGAGAGGGAAGAGCGAAAGACGCAATTTAAGTGGGACTTGTGGAGTGCCTTCACTTTATGTGCAAGATGAGATGAAGTGCAATGCCTGTTTTACAGAAGATGCCTCTTTTGATTTTTTTTTTTCGATGACGCTCTTGCACTGGATGGTTTCTTCACAAATAAAAAGGTTTTAAACAAAATCCCATGTGTGCTGAGCTTCCATCAGATGATGCACGTTATCTTGGAGGGGAAACGTTACCTGCAGGGGAATTAGGTCAAATGGTAACTACATGTACTTGGCAGCTGCTAAACGTGCTGCCATAGAAAAGTGTCTGACACACGAGGTTGCGGCATATTGGGATTTTTTATGAAGGGGGGGCTCTCTTCCCGCACGTATTGGGGAAATGGAGCAGTCCAAGACTGTTTGGGCTGCATTTGGGCTACCTAGGGCATCTTACCACTCTCCGGTTATGTAACCGGACATTTTACGTCGATGGCCACCACTTTGGCAAGGCGACACAGTAGCTGGGGGCATTCTGGACTTGAGAGTTTTTTCACCTTAACAGTTATCTGTTCGTTGGGTGCTTCAGTGTAAATCACAAGATATATATATATATTTATAGGATCATGTTTTTTTCTTACTGGCATGGCCGACGAAAAAGTACGGCACCATTGAGGCTCCTGCAGGAGGCTAGCAGACTCGACTTGCTGGCGGAAAACATGTGCGTTGAGGGGCAGCCCATGAGTCGAGTGGCAGCAGGAGTAACGGTGGCAGTAATCCCGTGTTTGCGACTGCATCCCGAAGCAAAATCAGGCTGGCAGTTGAACGGGAGAAGCCGCTCCCGGTATCGGAGAGCGGCCTCAGGGGTCAGGGCAGGCTGCGCGTTGCACATGCAAGAGCAGGCGGCACAGGCAAAGCCCTGTTGAAGGTGGGGTATAGTGGCGAAGGTGGAGAGAGCAGCGCAGAGACGTTTAAAGTGCTGCTTTCCCCAGGACATGGTCGATCAGTTGGGGGGGGAGGGTAGGCAGTAGGCGGGGCTTTGGGGAACTCCTGGGGCAAAGTGGTGAAAGGTAGAGGCAGAGTCGGGCGGAGGGGCGGAAGAGGGATGGCAAAAGCATGGATCCAGAGGCAAAAAGAGAGAAAAATAGATAAGGTGGTTGATTTTAAAAAAAGAGCACATTTCGCACATTTTAATCCCACACTTTATGAAAACGTGGAGGACGAGGCTGCACTAAAGGATAAAGAGAGAGGGGAGGCAAGATTTGTGTGTGAGAAAAGGCCTATTTTTGACTTGGTTAGCCCACACTTTTTGCCTGATATTTGAAGTAGCCTAGACATTGCAGTGCCCAGGACCCCTGCTAACCATGATCCCTGAGCCAGAGCTTTCCCTAAAACTGTTGTGATGCATTGGCATAATTGGATACACCCTTAGCTACCACTATAAGTCCCTTGTAAAAGGGTACATAGGTACCCAGCGCATGGGGCATTATTGGTAAGCCCCCTAGGACAGTATCACTGATTGTGGATCTCTCCAGGGCCATGTATCCTGATGCACCCAGCACTGCCATTGCAGGCTGAGTGTCCTGGTGCAAACCTAAAACAGAGACGCGACATGGCACACTACCTGTCTGCCCCTGTCCACCATACGTTGCATTTAATATGGTTAAGACACCCCTCTGGAAGGCCTTACAGCCCTATTGCAGAGTGCATCATATTATATGTGAGGGCATACCTGCATGTGCAATATGCCCCCACTGTGTCCTTGGCAAACCTGGGACATAGTGAGTGAACAGAGCAGCCATTTTAATACATGTGCTGGACACTGGCCAACACGAGTTTCTCAGCGACACGAGGGGCACTCTGAACCCTAGGTTGTTTGATATCAAACAACTCAGAATGATAAATCCAAACTGGTACCAGTATTGGAATTACCCCTAAATGTACCCGGGAGGGTGGAGGGGTCACCTTAGAAGTGCTTCCTGCAAAAGCTAACTACCCTGGCATGGTTGCTGACTGGTTCTATCCAGCCTGCTACCTCCAGACCCAAGGGGAGAGTCCTATCTCTCTGGTTTGTAAAACAATTCCCTTCCTGGGTGGAGGTGCTAACACCCCCTCTCACAGGAATGTGCACTGCCCTGGTGGTGAGCTTCAAAGGGCTTAGAGGCTTTGAAACTTGACTCCCAGGCCTGCTGCTAGCAGCAGATGGTCAGCCCCTTTGCAAACCCCCACTTTTGGTGGGAGCAAAGAGGGAAACCACACAAAGGGTAGGAGGAGTGGTCCCACCCGGCATGCACCACCCCTAAGGTGTTGCCTGCGAGGTGGACACTCCATTTCATTTTCCTCCATCATAGATGTAAGGAAGGGAAATAGCCAATCAGGGTTAAAGAAGGGACCTTTTCCTACAGGAAGTGGTCACTGTAGTGGGTGTGGCCACCCAAAGGTAAGTGTCCCATTGGACACTATCCGGTAGCCCCTAAAACGCCCAATAAAATCAGTGTTTAGTGGGCATTACAGGACCAAGAAATCAGATTCGAAGGACACAAAGAAGACCAACACAAAGAAGCTCCAAGGCATGAGAACTGCGGACCTGCTGCACAAAGAAAAGGTGCGAAACCGTGCCTGCTGCACCCAGGAATAATACCTGCGTTGATGTACGCTGGCAAAGCTGTTTTGATCACAAGGGCATCATTGGGTCTATAAAGGTTATTGGATGCCTTTGTGGGTTTAATGGATCCCCTGGACCTTTCGACAAAAAAAATTCAAAATCGCACCCAATGGTGATTGGTCAGTGGAAGACAGCGAAGACAAAATGTTTCGATAACTGTGTTGAACTATCCCATATTTGGGTGTTTTGTTTGACGAACGAGGGTCTTGGAACCCTCAAATGGCTCTGAAAAAGAACACCATGTGAAGAGCAGCTGCAGCAACAGCAGATGTTGCCAGGAGGCTTGGAGCTAAGCAGTTGCAGGCCTTGATTAAAGTACTCTATGGCATTCTAAGGGTGTTATCTTTGAGGATATAAAGAAAGTATTGAGATGCAAAGGGTAGATAGGTTTTTGTGAAGCCTCTTGGCAGTCCCTGCTAGCAATCTGGCGTTTGTAATATATGAAGAACTTACCATAGGGTATTTATCGGACCTTATTGCTCTGGCAATGCGATGGCTTCGAATTTGGGCAAACCTGGCTACTGTCCTTAATCATTTATTGCTTAACGACTGTCCACTATTGGAGAATGGGCTCTTAATCCCTTGGCTTGGATACGTAAAGATTGGTTAGTGAAGGTGGGCCCTCCTGATCTTTTCAACCATCCTAAAACTGTGAGGAAAATTGATTTATTGGAGATCAAGAACTTGTCTCTTTCATTCATGGCTGTGGAAAGAGAAGGCAGGGAGCTTACCAAACCCTCAGTGAGAGCACATACTCTGCTGACGGGCCCAGCAATTGAGCAGTATTTGGTGACACTTAATAATCCTTACCATCGATTTTTATTGACGAGATTCAGTTTAAACATGATTTATTGGTTCTTACCTGTCTCCAAAGGCTTTAAAAAATTGAGGAGTTGGCCCTTTGCACCTGCAATAACTTCTCTGTACATGGCGTTACGTATTTTTAATTATTTTGCGTGTTTTATCAGGCATTAAGAAAGTGTTTTATTATGCCATTGTCAAAAGGAATAGACTTCCAACAAAGTAAGCCAGCACTGCTCTACCTGCAACTGCTTTCGTCCCCCTGGTTACTTTTGGCGCTGCAAGCTTTCTGGCGGGGGCTCCTGGAGTTAGGAAAAAACCTTTTAGATGTTAGAATGTGCTTCACATGGGATAACTTAGGGAATCGATTTTTGTTAAGGATGTCAAATTTTGTTGCACTGGAGTATCCCTTTTAAATTGTTCTTAATGACTTTTACTTTCAGGTTGTGTGTCTTCGAACAGGATATGTGGTCAAACGCTATTATCTGTTTACTTGTGGTGTATTCTGTACTTCTTATGGTTTTAAATCACCGAATAAAGTATTGCTGACTGGTCACGTCTTGATAATCACATAATAGCCCAGAGTGTTAATGCGTCTGTTACCGAGCATAGCATGTAACATGCATATTACAGATTCGCACTGTATGTCAGATCCGTGAGCTTGTTGCAGAGCTCCTTGAGGTACCTCTAAATTGCACCCTTGATCTGACTTTTGGGCCTTTTGAAAGCATCGCTCTGTACGTGAAGGGCATACTGGTGAAACCCTGCATATTTGACTTAATATTTTGTTATTTAAAGGATTCGAAATTAGACTGAGCATGGTACTAATAAACATGCATTAAGTTTGGATTGTGTGCTACATTAAGGGTTATTACGCTGCAGTATTCTCCAGGCTGAGATTGCTGCTTTCTCTGGAGGTTTGGTGGCAGACTTCTTGCTTGCTGCAGCTGAAATCTGATGTTCAGTGAGGGCATGAACATTAATGTGAAGTCACCAAAATGCCGGAGTTAGCGTAAATGACATCGCACGCCGACCAGGCGCTGTTTGTCCTTAAATGTCAGTGTCAGACAGGTGTTTAGAGCAGGTGTTTACACACGGTCTCGCAGATAAACACATCCACCTGCAAGCATGCACACAACCTACATTTAAAACCGTGTTCCTCAACAAGGATTTCGCTTTCTTCTAGTTCATCGACATAGAAGCAGGGAGAGGTAGACTTCTGTGGGAATGAGCTGTGTGGGTAGAGTGCTCGCTTGACATGCGAAAAGTAGTCGGATCGATACCAGCCTTCTCCACATGTATTCGTCTGACTTTTTTCGTTGCCTTTATTTATTTATTTGTTTTTCAACATTCTTAATGTCAAGAGATGCCCATTTCGTTCATTATAATGAAATTAAGAGAAGTTTCATTTTCTTTAAAGTCATGTGTGATTCGGTACCACTGGGTATTTGGAATGCTGTTGTTTGTCATGTATACGAAGGAATGAAAGTGGGAAAAGTTTATTTCGGGAAACTGAGAAGAGGAGCTCTCTCAAGGGTACGGTACATGGGGACTAAAGGCTTTCTGTTTGCCGCCCTTCTCTTTTTAGGAGTTCCCAAAAGAAACTTTTGCCACTTTCCTCAGTACGCATATAGAACCAATTTCTCAGAGTCCCATTTAACTTAAAAAAACATGAAACGTCTCTTAGTGTAATGAAAGGAACGGAATGGACAGGTCTTGACATTAGGAATGTGTCCAAACAAATAATGGCGATTAAGAATGTAAAAGAGACTCACTTGGAGAATGCTGGCATCGATCCCGCTACCTCTCGCATGCTAAGCGAGCGCTCTACCATTTGAGCTAATTCCCCTCTCTGACACACTAGTCCTACCAGTTCTGTTTGGCACATTTCGAAGTGCGCATGTGCATCAGGCCAACACTGCCTCATCTGGTCTTTGGTCGTCCTCTCCTTAAAGGAGTAGAAAGAGGTGACAAGTACCAGCACAAGGATGTTCTATTATCTCCATCAGTGGCTCAGCTGTCAGTGCAGACTCTTGGGAAACAATTTTCACGAGGAGAGAGGGAAGAGCGAAAGACGCAATTTAAGTGGGACTTGTGGAGTGCCTTCACTTTATGTGCAAGATGAGATGAAGTGCAATGCCTGTTTTACAGAAGATGCCTCTTTTGATTTTTTTTTTTCGATGACGCTCTTGCACTGGATGGTTTCTTCACAAATAAAAAGGTTTTAAACAAAATCCAATGTGTGCTGAGCTTCCATCAGATGATGCACGTTATCTTGGAGGGGAAACGTTACCTGCAGGGGAATTAGGTCAAATGGTAACTACATGTACTTGGCAGCTGCTAAACCTGCTGCCATAGAAAAGTGTCTGACACACGAGGTTGCGGCATATTGGGATTTTTTATGAAGGGGGGGGCTCTCTTCCCGCACGTATTGGGGAAATGGAGCAGTCCAAGACTGTTTGGGCTGCATTTGGGCTACCTAGGGCATCTTACCACTCTCCGGTTATGTAACCGGACATTTTACGTCGATGGCCACCACTTTGGCAAGGCGACACAGTAGCTGGGGGCATTCTGGACTTGAGAGTTTTTTCACCTTAACAGTTATCTGTTCGTTGGGTGCTTCAGTGTAAATCACAAGATATATATATATATTTATAGGATCATGTTTTTTTCTTACTGGCATGGCCGACGAAAAAGTACGGCACCATTGAGGCTCCTGCAGGAGGCTAGCAGACTCGACTTGCTGGCGGAAAACATGTGCGTTGAGGGGCAGCCCATGAGTCGAGTGGCAGCAGGAGTAACGGTGGCAGTAATCCCGTGTTTGCGACTGCATCCCGAAGCAAAATCAGGCTGGCAGTTGAACGGGAGAAGCCGCTCCCGGTATCGGAGAGCGGCCTCAGGGGTCAGGGCAGGCTGCGCGTTGCACATGCAAGAGCAGGCGGCACAGGCAAAGCCCTGTTGAAGGTGGGGTATAGTGGCGAAGGGGGAGAGAGCAGCGCAGAGACGTTTAAAGTGCTGCTTTCCCCAGGACATGGTCGATCAGTTGGGGGGGGGGGGTAGGCAGTAGGTGGGGCTTTGGGGAACTCCTGGGGCAAAGTGGTGAAAGGTAGAGGCAGAGTCGGGCGGAGGGGCGGAAGAGGGATGGCAAAAGCATGGATCCAGAGGCAAAAAGAGAGAAAAATAGATAAGGTGGTTGATTTTAAAAAAAGAGCACATTTCGCACATTTTAATCCCACACTTTATGAAAACGTGGAGGCCGAGGCTGCACTAAAGGATAAAGAGAGAGGGGAGGCAAGATTTGTGTGTGAGAAAAGGCCTATTTTTGACTTGGTTAGCCCACACTTTTTGCCTGATATTTGAAGTAGCCTAGACATTGCAGTGCCCAGGACCCCTGCTAACCATGATCCCTGAGCCAGAGCTTTCCCTAAAACTGTTGTGATGCATTGGCATAATTGGATACACCCTTAGCTACCACTATAAGTCCCTTGTAAAAGGGTACATAGGTACCCAGCGCATGGGGCATTATTGGTAAGCCCCCTAGGACAGTATCACTGATTGTGGATCTCTCCAGGGCCATGTATCCAGATGCACCCAGCACTGCCATTGCAGGCTGAGTGTCCTGGTGCAAACCTAAAACAGAGACGCGACATGGCACACTACCTGTCTGCCCCTGTCCACCATACGTTGCATTTAATATGGTTAAGACACCCCTCTGGAAGGCCTTACAGCCCTATTGCAGAGTGCATCATATTATATGTGAGGGCATACCTGCATGTGCAATATGCCCCCACTGTGTCCTTGGCAAACCTGGGACATAGTGAGTGAACAGAGCAGCCATTTTAATACATGTGCTGGACACTGGCCAACACGAGTTTCTCAGCGACACGAGGGGCACTCTGAACCCTAGGTTGTTTGATATCAAACAACTCAGAATGATAAATCCAAACTGGTACCAGTATTGGAATTACCCCTAAATGTACCCGGGAGGGTGGAGGGGTCACCTTAGAAGTGCTTCCTGCAAAAGCTAACTACCCTGGCATGGTTGCTGACTGGTTCTATCCAGCCTGCTACCTCCAGACCCAAGGGGAGAGTCCTATCTCTCTGGTTTGTAAAACAATTCCCTTCCTGGGTGGAGGTGCTAACACCCCCTCTCACAGGAATGTGCACTGCCCTGGTGGTGAGCTTCAAAGGGCTTAGAGGCTTTGAAACTTGACTCCCAGGCCTGCTGCTAGCAGCAGATGGTCAGCCCCTTTGCAAACCCCCACTTTTGGTGGGAGCAAAGAGGGAAACCACACAAAGGGTAGGAGGAGTGGTCCCACCCGGCATGCACCACCCCTAAGGTGTTGCCTGCGAGGTGGACACTCCATTTCATTTTCCTCCATCATAGATGTAAGGAAGGGAAATAGCCAATCAGGGTTAAAGAAGGGACCTTTTCCTACAGGAAGTGGTCACTGTAGTGGGTGTGGCCACCCAAAGGTAAATGTCCCATTGGACACTATCCGGTAGCCCCTAAAACGCCCAATAAAATCAGTGTTGAGTGGGCATTACAGGACCAAGAAATCAGATTCGAAGGACACAAAGAAGACCAACACAAAGAAGCTCCAAGGCATGAGAACTGCGGACCTGCTGCACAAAGAAAAGGTGCGAAACCGTGCCTGCTGCACCCAGGATTAATACCTGCGTTGATGTACGCTGGCGATGCTGTTTTGATCACAAGGGCATCATTGGGTCTATAAAGGTTATTGGATGCCTTTGTGGGTTTAATGGATCCCCTGGACCTTTCGACAAAAAAAATTCAAAATCGCACCCAATGGTGATTGGTCAGTGGAAGACAGCGAAGACAAAATGTTTCGATAACTGTGTTGAACTATCCCATATTTGGGTGTTTTGTTAGACGAACGAGGGTCTTGGAACCCTCAAATGGCTCTGAAAAAGAACACCATGTGAAGAGCAGCTGCAGCAACAGCAGATGTTGCCAGGAGGCTTGGAGCTAAGCAGTTGCAGGCCTTGATTAAAGTACTCTATGGCATTCTAAGGGTGTTATCTTTGAGGATATAAAGAAAGTACTGAGATGCAAAGGGTAGATAGGTTTTTGTGAAGCCTCTTGGCAGTCCCTGCTAGCAATCTGGCGTTTGTGATATATGAAGAACTTACCATAGGGTATTTATCGGACCTTATTGCTCTGGCAATGCGATGGCTTCGAATTTGGGCAAACCTGGCTACTGTCCTTAATCATTTATTGCTTAACGACTGTCCACTATTGGAGAATGGGCTCTTAATCCCTTGGCTTGGATACGTAAAGATTGGTTAGTGAAGGTGGGCCCTCCTGATCTTTTCAACCATCCTAAAACTGTGAGGAAAATTGATTTATTGGAGATCAAGAACTTGTCTCTTTCATTCATGGCTGTGGAAAGAGAAGGCAGGGAGCTTACCAAACCCTCAGTGAGAGCACATACTCTGCTGACGGGCCCAGCAATTGAGCAGTATTTGGTGACACTTAATAATCCTTACCATCGATTTTTATTGACGAGATTCAGTTTAAACATGATTTATTGGTTCTTACCTGTCTCCAAAGGCTTTAAAAAATTGAGGAGTTGGCCCTTTGCACCTGCAATAACTTCTCTGTACATGGCGTTACGTATTTTTAATTATTTTGCGTGTTTTATCAGGCATTAAGAAAGTGTTTTATTATGCCATTGTCAAAAGGAATAGACTTCCAACAAAGTAAGCCAGCACTGCTCTACCTGCAACTGCTTTCGTCCCCCTGGTTACTTTTGGCGCTGCAAGCTTTCTGGCGGGGGCTCCTGGAGTTAGGAAAAAACCTTTTAGATGTTAGAATGTGCTTCACATGGGATAACTTAGGGAATCGATTTGTGTTAAGGATGTCAAATTTTGTTGCACTGGAGTATCCCTTTTAAATTGTTCTTAATGACTTTTACTTTCAGGTTGTGTGTCTTCGAACAGGATATGTGGTCAAACGCTATTATCTGTTTACTTGTGGTGTATTCTGTACTTCTTATGGTTTTAAATCACCGAATAAAGTATTGCTGACTGGTCACTTCTTGATAATCACATAATAGCCCAGAGTGTTAATGCGTCTGTTACCGAACATAGCATGTAACATGCATATTACAGATTCGCACTGTATGTCAGATCCGTGAGCTTGTTGCAGAGCTCCTTGAGGTACCTCTAAATTGCACCCTTGATCTGACTTTTGGGCCTTTTGAAAGCATCGCTCTGTACGTGAAGGGCATACTGGTGAAACCCTGCATATTTGACTTAATATTTTGTTATTTAAAGGATTCGAAATTAGACTGAGCATGGTACTAATAAACATGCATTAAGTTTGGATTGTGTGCTACATTAAGGGTTATTACGCTGCAGCATTCTCCAGGCTTTGAGATTGCTGCTTTCTCTGGAGGTTTGGTGGCAGACTTCTTGCTTGCTGCAGCTGAAATCTGATGTTCAGTGAGGGCATGAACATTAATGTGAAGTCACCAAAATGCCGGAGTTAGCGTAAATGACATCGCACGCCGACCAGGCGCTGTTTGTCCTTAAATGTCAGTGTCAGACAGGTGTTTAGAGCAGGTGTTTACACACGGTCTCGCAGATAAACACATCCACCTGCAAGCATGCACACAACCTACATTTAAAACCGTGTTCCTGAACAAGGATTTCGCTTTCTTCTAGTTCATCGACATAGAAGCAGGGAGAGGTAGACTTCTGTGGGAATGAGCTGTGTGGGTAGAGTGCTCGCTTGGCATGCGAAAAGTAGCGGGATCGATACCAGCCTTCTCCAAATGTATTCGTCTGACTTTTTTCATTGCCTTTATTTATTTGTTTTTCAACATTCTTAATGTCAAGAGATGCCCATTTCGTTCATTATAATGAAATTAAGAGAAGTTTCATTTTCTTTAAAGTCATGTGTGATTCGGTACCACTGGGTATTTGGAATGCTGTTGTTTGTCATGTATACGAAGGAATGAAAGTGGGAAAAGTTTATTTCGGGAAACTGAGAAGAGGAGCTCTCTCAAGGGTACGGTACATGGGGACTAAAGGCTTTCTGTTTGCCGCCCTTCTCTTTTTAGGAGTTCCCAAAAGAAACTTTTGCCACTTTCCTCAGTACGCATATAGAACCAATTTCTCAGAGTCCCATTTAACTTAAAAAAACATGAAACGTCTCTTAGTGTAATGAAAGGAACGGAATGGACAGGTCTTGACATTAGGAATGTGTCCAAACAAATAATGGCGATTAAGAATGTAAAAGAGACTCACTTGGAGAATGCGGGCATCGATCCCGCTACCTCTCGCATGCTAAGCGAGCGCTCTACCATTTGAGCTAATTCCCCTCTCTGTCACACTGGTCCTTCCAGTTCTGTTTGGCACATTTCGAAGTGCGCATGTGCATCAGGCCAACACTGCCTCATCTGGTCTTTGGTCGTCCTCTCCTTAAAGGAGTAGAAAGAGGTGACAAGTACCAGCACAAGGATGTTCTATTATCTCCATCAGTGGCTCAGCTGTCAGTGCAGACTCTTGGGAAACAATTTTCACGCGGAGAGAGGGAAGAGCGAAAGACGCAATTTAAGTGGGACTTGTGGAGTGCCTTCACTTTATGTGCAAGATGAGATGAAGTGCAATGCCTGTTTTACAGAAGATGCCTCTTTTGATTTTTTTTTTTCGATGACGCTCTTGCACTGGATGGTTTCTTCACAAATAAAAAGGTTTTAAACAAAATCCCATGTGTGCTGAGCTTCCATCAGATGATGCACGTTATCTTGGAGGGGAAACGTTACCTGCAGGGGAATTAGGTCAAATGGTAACTACATGTACTTGGCAGCTGCTAAACGTGCTGCCATAGAAAAGTGTCTGACACACGAGGTTGCGGCATATTGGGATTTTTTATGAAGGGGGGGGCTCTCTTCCCGCACGTATTGGGGAAATGGAGCAGTCCAAGACTGTTTGGGCTGCATTTGGGCTACCTAGGGCATCTTACCACTCTCCGGTTATGTAACCGGACATTTTACGTCGATGGCCACCACTTTGGCAAGGCGACACAGTAGCTGGGGGCATTCTGGACTTGAGAGTTTTTTCACCTTAACAGTTATCTGTTCGTTGGGTGCTTCAGTGTAAATCACAAGATATATATATATATTTATAGGATCATGTTTTTTTCTTACTGGCATGGCCGACGAAAAAGTACAGCACCATTGAGGCTCCTGCAGGAGGCTAGCAGACTCGACTTGCTGGCGGAAAACATGTGCGTTGAGGGGCAGCCCATGAGTCGAGTGGCAGCAGGAGTAACGGTGGCAGTAATCCCGTGTTTGCGACTGCATCCCGAAGCAAAATCAGGCTGGCAGTTGAACGGGAGAAGCCGCTCCCGGTATCGGAGAGCGGCCTCAGGGGTCAGGGCAGGCTGCGCGTTGCACATGCAAGAGCAGGCGGCACAGGCAAAGCCCTGTTGAAGGTGGGGTATAGTGGCGAAGGTGGAGAGAGCAGCGCAGAGACGTTTAAAGTGCTGCTTTCCCCAGGACATGGTCGATCAGTTGGGGGGGGGAGGGTAGGCAGTAGGCGGGGCTTTGGGGAACTCCTGGGGCAAAGTGGTGAAAGGTAGAGGCAGAGTCGGGCGGAGGGGCGGAAGAGGGATGGCAAAAGCATGGATCCAGAGGCAAAAAGAGAGAAAAATAGATAAGGTGGTTGATTTTAAAAAAAGAGCACATTTCGCACATTTTAATCCCACACTTTATGAAAACGTGGAGGACGAGGCTGCACTAAAGGATAAAGAGAGAGGGGAGGCAAGATTTGTGTGTGAGAAAAGGCCTATTTTTGACTTGGTTAGCCCACACTTTTTGCCTGATATTTGAAGTAGCCTAGACATTGCAGTGCCCAGGACCCCTGCTAACCATGATCCCTGAGCCAGAGCTTTCCCTAAAACTGTTGTGATGCATTGGCATAATTGGATACACCCTTAGCTACCACTATAAGTCCCTTGTAAAAGGGTACATAGGTACCCAGCGCATGGGGCATTATTGGTAAGCCCCCTAGGACAGTATCACTGATTGTGGATCTCTCCAGGGCCATGTATCCTGATGCACCCAGCACTGCCATTGCAGGCTGAGTGTCCTGGTGCAAACCTAAAACAGAGACGCGACATGGCACACTACCTGTCTGCCCCTGTCCACCATACGTTGCATTTAATATGGTTAAGACACCCCTCTGGAAGGCCTTACAGCCCTATTGCAGAGTGCATCATATTATATGTGAGGGCATACCTGCATGTGCAATATGCCCCCACTGTGTCCTTGGCAAACCTGGGACATAGTGAGTGAACAGAGCAGCCATTTTAATACATGTGCTGGACACTGGCCAACACGAGTTTCTCAGCGACACGAGGGGCACTCTGAACCCTAGGTTGTTTGATATCAAACAACTCAGAATGATAAATCCAAACTGGTACCAGTATTGGAATTACCCCTAAATGTACCCGGGAGGGTGGAGGGGTCACCTTAGAAGTGCTTCCTGCAAAAGCTAACTACCCTGGCATGGTTGCTGACTGGTTCTATCCAGCCTGCTACCTCCAGACCCAAGGGGAGAGTCCTATCTCTCTGGTTTGTAAAACAATTCCCTTCCTGGGTGGAGGTGCTAACACCCCCTCTCACAGGAATGTGCACTGCCCTGGTGGTGAGCTTCAAAGGGCTTAGAGGCTTTGAAACTTGACTCCCAGGCCTGCTGCTAGCAGCAGATGGTCAGCCCCTTTGCAAACCCCCACTTTTGGTGGGAGCAAAGAGGGAAACCACACAAAGGGTAGGAGGAGTGGTCCCACCCGGCATGCACCACCCCTAAGGTGTTGCCTGCGAGGTGGACACTCCATTTCATTTTCCTCCATCATAGATGTAAGGAAGGGAAATAGCCAATCAGGGTTAAAGAAGGGACCTTTTCCTACAGGAAGTGGTCACTGTAGTGGGTGTGGCCACCCAAAGGTAAATGTCCCATTGGACACTATCCGGTAGCCCCTAAAACGCCCAATAAAATCAGTGTTGAGTGGGCATTACAGGACCAAGAAATCAGATTCGAAGGACACAAAGAAGACCAACACAAAGAAGCTCCAAGGCATGAGAACTGCGGACCTGCTGCACAAAGAAAAGGTGCGAAACCGTGCCTGCTGCACCCAGGATTAATACCTGCGTTGATGTACGCTGGCGATGCTGTTTTGATCACAAGGGCATCATTGGGTCTATAAAGGTTATTGGATGCCTTTGTGGGTTTAATGGATCCCCTGGACCTTTCGACAAAAAAAATTCAAAATCGCACACAATGGTGATTGGTCAGTGGAAGACAGCGAAGACAAAATGTTTCGATAACTGTGTTGAACTATCCCATATTTGGGTGTTTTGTTAGACGAACGAGGGTCTTGGAACCCTCAAATGGCTCTGAAAAAGAACACCATGTGAAGAGCAGCTGCAGCAACAGCAGATGTTGCCAGGAGGCTTGGAGCTAAGCAGTTGCAGGCCTTGATTAAAGTACTCTATGGCATTCTAAGGGTGTTATCTTTGAGGATATAAAGAAAGTACTGAGATGCAAAGGGTAGATAGGTTTTTGTGAAGCCTCTTGGCAGTCCCTGCTAGCAATCTGGCGTTTGTGATATATGAAGAACTTACCATAGGGTATTTATCGGACCTTATTGCTCTGGCAATGCGATGGCTTCGAATTTGGGCAAACCTGGCTACTGTCCTTAATCATTTATTGCTTAACGACTGTCCACTATTGGAGAATGGGCTCTTAATCCCTTGGCTTGGATACGTAAAGATTGGTTAGTGAAGGTGGGCCCTCCTGATCTTTTCAACCATCCTAAAACTGTGAGGAAAATTGATTAATTGGAGATCAAGAACTTGTCTCTTTCATTCATGGCTGTGGAAAGAGAAGGCAGGGAGCTTACCAAACCCTCAGTGAGAGCACATACTCTGCTGACGGGCCCAGCAATTGAGCAGTATTTGGTGACACTTAATAATCCTTACCATCGATTTTTATTGACGAGATTCAGTTTAAACATGATTTATTGGTTCTTACCTGTCTCCAAAGGCTTTAAAAAATTGAGGAGTTGGCCCTTTGCACCTGCAATAACTTCTCTGTACATGGCGTTACGTATTTTTAATTATTTTGCGTGTTTTATCAGGCATTAAGAAAGTGTTTTATTATGCCATTGTCAAAAGGAATAGACTTCCAACAAAGTAAGCCAGCACTGCTCTACCTGCAACTGCTTTCGTCCCCCTGGTTACTTTTGGCGCTGCAAGCTTTCTGGCGGGGGCTCCTGGAGTTAGGAAAAAACCTTTTAGATGTTAGAATGTGCTTCACATGGGATAACTTAGGGAATCGATTTGTGTTAAGGATGTCAAATTTTGTTGCACTGGAGTATCCCTTTTAAATTGTTCTTAATGACTTTTACTTTCAGGTTGTGTGTCTTCGAACAGGATATGTGGTCAAACGCTATTATCTGTTTACTTGTGGTGTATTCTGTACTTCTTATGGTTTTAAATCACCGAATAAAGTATTGCTGACTGGTCACTTCTTGATAATCACATAATAGCCCAGAGTGTTAATGCGTCTGTTACCGAACATAGCATGTAACATGCATATTACAGATTCGCACTGTATGTCAGATCCGTGAGCTTGTTGCAGAGCTCCTTGAGGTACCTCTAAATTGCACCCTTGATCTGACTTTTGGGCCTTTTGAAAGCATCGCTCTGTACGTGAAGGGCATACTGGTGAAACCCTGCATATTTGACTTAATATTTTGTTATTTAAAGGATTCGAAATTAGACTGAGCATGGTACTAATAAACATGCATTAAGTTTGGATTGTGTGCTACATTAAGGGTTATTACGCTGCAGTATTCTCCAGGCTTTGAGATTGCTGCTTTCTCTGGAGGTTTGGTGGCAGACTTCTTGCTTGCTGCAGCTGAAATCTGATGTTCAGTGAGGGCATGAACATTAATGTGAAGTCACCAAAATGCCGGAGTTAGCGTAAATGACATCGCACGCCGACCAGGCGCTGTTTGTCCTTAAATGTCAGTGTCAGACAGGTGTTTACAGCAGGTGTTTACACACGGTCTCGCAGATAAACACATCCACCTGCAAGCATGCACACAACCTACATTTAAAACCGTGTTCCTGAACAAGGATTTCGCTTTCTTCTAGTTCATCGACATAGAAGCAGGGAGAGGTAGACTTCTGTGGGAATGAGCTGTGTGGGTAGAGTGCTCGCTTGGCATGCGAAAAGTAGCGGGATCGATACCAGCCTTCTCCAAATGTATTCGTCTGACTTTTTTCGTTGCCTTTATTTATTTGTTTTTCAACATTCTTAATGTCAAGAGATGCCCATTTCGTTCATTATAATGAAATTAAGAGAAGTTTCATTTTCTTTAAAGTCATGTGTGATTCGGTACCACTGGGTATTTGGAATGCTGTTGTTTGTCATGTATACGAAGGAATGAAAGTGGGAAAAGTTAATTTTGGGAAACTGAGAAGAGGAGCTTGGGGACTAAAGGCTTTCTGTTCGCCGCCCTTCTCTTTTTAGGAGTTCCCAAAAGAAACTTTTGTTACTTTCCTCAGTACGCATATAGAACCAATTTCTCAGAGTCCCATTTAACTTAAAAAAACATGAAACGTCTCTTAGTGTAATGAAGGGAACGGAATGGACAGGTCTTGACATTAGGAATGTGTCCAAACAAATAATGGCGATTAAGAATGTAAAAGAGACTCACTTGGAGAATGCGGGCATCGATCCCGCTACCTCTCGCATGCTAAGCGAGCGCTCTACCATTTGAGCTAATTCCCCTCTCTGACACACTGGTCCTACCAGTTCTGTTTGGCACATTTCGAAGTGCGCATGTGCATCAGGCCAACACTGCCTCATCTGGTCTTTGGTCGTCCTCTCCTTAAAGGAGCAGAAAGAGGTGAGAAGTACCAGCACAAGGATGTTCTATTATCTCCATTAGTGGCTCAGCTGTCAGTGCAGACTCTTGGGAAACACTTTTCACGAGGAGAGAGGGAAGAGCGAAAGACGCAATTTAAGTGGGACTTGTGGAGTGCCTTCACTTTATGTGCAAGATGAGATGAAGTGCAATGCCTGTTTTACAGCAGATGCCTCTTTTGATTTTTTTTTTTCTCTGACGCTCTTGCACTGGATGGTTTCTTCACAAATAAAAAGGTTTTAAACAAAATCCCATGTGTGCTGAGCTTCCATCAGATGATGCACGTTATCTTGGAGGGGAAACGTTACCTGCAGGGGAATTAGGTCAAATGGTAACTACATGTACTTGGCAGCTGCTAAACCTGCTGCCATAGAAAAGTGTCTGACACACGAGGTTGCGGCATATTGGGATTTTTTATGAAGGGGGGGGCTCTCTTCCTGCACGTATTGGGGAAATGGAGCAGTCCAAGACTGTTTGGGCTGCATTTGGGCTACCTAGGGCATCTTACCACTCTCCGGTTATGTAACCGGACATTTTACGTCGATGGCCACCACTTTGGCAAGGCGACACAGTAGCTGGGGGCATTCTGGACTTGAGAGTTTTTTCACCTTAACAGTTATCTGTTCGTTGGGTGCTTCAGTGTAAATCACAAGATATATATATATATTTATAGGATCATGTTTTTTTCTTACTGGCATGGCCGACGAAAAAGTACGGCACCATTGAGGCTCCTGCAGGAGGCTAGCAGACTCGACTTGCTGGCGGAAAACATGTGCGTTGAGGGGCAGCCCATGAGTCGAGTGGCAGCAGGAGTAACGGTGGCAGTAATCCCGTGTTTGCGACTGCGTCCCGAAGCAAAATCAGGCTGGCAGTTGAACGGGAGAAGCCGCTCCCGGTATCGGAGAGCGGCCTCAGGGGTCAGGGCAGGCTGCGCGTTGCACATGCAAGAGCAGGCGGCACAGGCAAAGCCCTGTTGAAGGTGGGGTATAGTGGCGAAGGTGGAGAGAGCAGCGCAGAGACGTTTAAAGTGCTGCTTTCCCCAGGACATGGTCGATCAGTTGGGGGGGGGGGGGTAGGCAGTAGGCGGGGCTTTGGGTAACTCCCGGGGCAAAGTGGTGAAAGGTAGAGGCAGAGTCGGGTGGAGGGGCGGAAGAGGGATGGCAAAAGCATGGATCCAGAGGCAAAAAGAGAGAAAAATAGATAAGGTGGTTGATTTTAAAAAAAGAGCACATTTCGCACATTTTAATCCCACACTTTATGAAAACGTGGAGGCCGAGGCTGCACTAAAGGATAAAGAGAGAGGGGAGGCAAGATTTGTGTGTGAGAAAAGGCCTATTTTTGACTTGGTTAGCCCACACTTTTTGCCTGATATTTGAAGTAGCCTAGACATTGCAGTGCCCAGGACCCCTGCTAACCATGATCCCTGAGCCAGAGCTTTCCCTAAAACTGTTGTGATGCATTGGCATAATTGGATACACCCTTAGCTACCACTATAAGTCCCTTGTAAAAGGGTACATAGGTACCCAGCGCATGGGGCATTATTGGTAAGCCCCCTAGGACAGTATCACTGATTGTGGATCTCTCCAGGGCCATGTATCCAGATGCACCCAGCACTGCCATTGCAGGCTGAGTGTCCTGGTGCAAACCTAAAACTGAGACGCGACATGGCACACTACCTGTCTGCCCCTGTCCACCATACGTTGCATTTAATATGGTTAAGACACCCCTCTGGAAGGCCTTACAGCCCTATTGCAGAGTGCATCATATTATATGTGAGGGCATACCTGCATGTGCAATATGCCCCCACTGTGTCCTTGGCAAACCTGGGACATAGTGAGTGAACAGAGCAGCCATTTTAATACATGTGCTGGACACTGGCCAACACGAGTTTCTCAGCGACACGAGGGGCACTCTGAACCCTAGGTTGTTTGATATCAAACAACTCAGAATGATAAATCCAAACTGGTACCAGTATTGGAATTACCCCTAAATGTACCCGGGAGGGTGGAGGGGTCACCTTAGAAGTGCTTCCTGCAAAAGCTAACTACCCTGGCATGGTTGCTGACTGGTTCTATCCAGCCTGCTACCTCCAGACCCAAGGGGAGAGTCCTATCTCTCTGGTTTGTAAAACAATTCCCTTCCTGGGTGGAGGTGCTAACACCCCCTCTCACAGGAATGTGCACTGCCCTGGTGGTGAGCTTCAAAGGGCTTAGAGGCTTTGAAACTTGACTCCCAGGCCTGCTGCTAGCAGCAGATGGTCAGCCCCTTTGCAAACCCCCACTTTTGGTGGGAGCAAAGAGGGAAACCACACAAAGGGTAGGAGGAGTGGTCCCACCCGGCATGCACCACCCCTAAGGTGTTGCCTGCGAGGTGGACACTCCATTTCATTTTCCTCCATCATAGATGTAAGGAAGGGAAATAGCCAATCAGGGTTAAAGAAGGGACCTTTTCCTACAGGAAGTGGTCACTGTAGTGGGTGTGGCCACCCAAAGGTAAGTGTCCCATTGGACACTATCCGGTAGCCCCTAAAACGCCCAATAAAATCAGTGTTTAGTGGGCATTACAGGACCAAGAAATCAGATTCGAAAGACACAAAGAAGACCAACACAAAGAAGCTCCAAGGCATGAGAACTGCGGACCTGCTGCACAAAGAAAAGGTGCGAAACCGTGCCTGCTGCACCCAGGAATAATACCTGCGTTGATGTACGCTGGCAAAGCTGTTTTGATCACAAGGGCATCATTGGGTCTATAAAGGTTATTGGATGCCTTTGTGGGTTTAATGGATCCCCTGGACCTTTCGACAAAAAAAATTCAAAATCGCACCCAATGGTGATTGGTCAGTGGAAGACAGCGAAGACAAAATGTTTCGATAACTGTGTTGAACTATCCCATATTTGGGTGTTTTGTTTGACGAACGAGGGTCTTGGAACCCTCAAATGGCTCTGAAAAAGAACACCATGTGAAGAGCAGCTGCAGCAACAGCAGATGTTGCCAGGAGGCTTGGAGCTAAGCAGTTGCAGGCCTTGATTAAAGTACTCTATGGCATTCTAAGGGTGTTATCTTTGAGGATATAAAGAAAGTATTGAGATGCAAAGGGTAGATAGGTTTTTGTGAAGCCTCTTGGCAGTCCCTGCTAGCAATCTGGCGTTTGTAATATATGAAGAACTTACCATAGGGTATTTATCGGACCTTATTGCTCTGGCAATGCGATGGCTTCGAATTTGGGCAAACCTGGCTACTGTCCTTAATCATTTATTGCTTAACGACTGTCCACTATTGGAGAATGGGCTCTTAATCCCTTGGCTTGGATACGTAAAGATTGGTTAGTGAAGGTGGGCCCTCCTGATCTTTTCAACCATCCTAAAACTGTGAGGAAAATTGATTTATTGGAGATCAAGAACTTGTCTCTTTCATTCATGGCTGTGGAAAGAGAAGGCAGGGAGCTTACCAAACCCTCAGTGAGAGCACATACTCTGCTGACGGGCCCAGCAATTGAGCAGTATTTGGTGACACTTAATAATCCTTACCATCGATTTTTATTGACGAGATTCAGTTTAAACATGATTTATTGGTTCTTACCTGTCTCCAAAGGCTTTAAAAAATTGAGGAGTTGGCCCTTTGCACCTGCAATAACTTCTCTGTACATGGCGTTACGTATTTTTAATTATTTTGCGTGTTTTATCAGGCATTAAGAAAGTGTTTTATTATGCCATTGTCAAAAGGAATAGACTTCCAACAAAGTAAGCCAGCACTGCTCTACCTGCAACTGCTTTCGTCCCCCTGGTTACTTTTGGCGCTGCAAGCTTTCTGGCGGGGGCTCCTGGAGTTAGGAAAAAACCTTTTAGATGTTAGAATGTGCTTCACATGGGATAACTTAGGGAATCGATTTGTGTTAAGGATGTCAAATTTTGTTGCACTGGAGTATCCCTTTTAAATTGTTCTTAATGACTTTTACTTTCAGGTTGTGTGTCTTCGAACAGGATATGTGGTCAAACGCTATTATCTGTTTACTTGTGGTGTATTCTGTACTTCTTATGGTTTTAAATCACCGAATAAAGTATTGCTGACTGGTCACTTCTTGATAATCACATAATAGCCCAGAGTGTTAATGCGTCTGTTACCGAACATAGCATGTAACATGCATATTACAGATTCGCACTGTATGTCAGATCCGTGAGCTTGTTGCAGAGCTCCTTGAGGTACCTCTAAATTGCACCCTTGATCTGACTTTTGGGCCTTTTGAAAGCATCGCTCTGTACGTGAAGGGCATACTGGTGAAACCCTGCATATTTGACTTAATATTTTGTTATTTAAAGGATTCGAAATTAGACTGAGCATGGTACTAATAAACATGCATTAAGTTTGGATTGTGTGCTACATTAAGGGTTATTACGCTGCAGCATTCTCCAGGCTTTGAGATTGCTGCTTTCTCTGGAGGTTTGGTGGCAGACTTCTTGCTTGCTGCAGCTGAAATCTGATGTTCAGTGAGGGCATGAACATTAATGTGAAGTCACCAAAATGCCGGAGTTAGCGTAAATGACATCGCACGCCGACCAGGCGCTGTTTGTCCTTAAATGTCAGTGTCAGACAGGTGTTTAGAGCAGGTGTTTACACACGGTCTCGCAGATAAACACATCCACCTGCAAGCATGCACACAACCTACATTTAAAACCGTGTTCCTGAACAAGGATTTCGCTTTCTTCTAGTTCATCGACATAGAAGCAGGGAGAGGTAGACTTCTGTGGGAATGAGCTGTGTGGGTAGAGTGCTCGCTTGGCATGCGAAAAGTAGCGGGATCGATACCAGCCTTCTCCAAATGTATTCGTCTGACTTTTTTCATTGCCTTTATTTATTTGTTTTTCAACATTCTTAATGTCAAGAGATGCCCATTTCGTTCATTATAATGAAATTAAGAGAAGTTTCATTTTCTTTAAAGTCATGTGTGATTCGGTACCACTGGGTATTTGGAATGCTGTTGTTTGTCATGTATACGAAGGAATGAAAGTGGGAAAAGTTAATTTTGGGAAACTGAGAAGAGGAGCTTGGGGACTAAAGGCTTTCTGTTCGCCGCCCTTCTCTTTTTAGGAGTTCCCAAAAGAAACTTTTGTTACTTTCCTCAGTACGCATATAGAACCAATTTCTCAGAGTCCCATTTAACTTAAAAAAACATGAAACGTCTCTTAGTGTAATGAAGGGAACGGAATGGACAGGTCTTGACATTAGGAATGTGTCCAAACAAATAATGGCGATTAAGAATGTAAAAGAGACTCACTTGGAGAATGCGGGCATCGATCCCGCTACCTCTCGCATGCTAAGCGAGCGCTCTACCATTTGAGCTAATTCCCCTCTCTGACACACTGGTCCTACCAGTTCTGTTTGGCACATTTCGAAGTGCGCATGTGCATCAGGCCAACACTGCCTCATCTGGTCTTTGGTCGTCCTCTCCTTAAAGGAGCAGAAAGAGGTGAGAAGTACCAGCACAAGGATGTTCTATTATCTCCATTAGTGGCTCAGCTGTCAGTGCAGACTCTTGGGAAACACTTTTCACGAGGAGAGAGGGAAGAGCGAAAGACGCAATTTAAGTGGGACTTGTGGAGTGCCTTCACTTTATGTGCAAGATGAGATGAAGTGCAATGCCTGTTTTACAGCAGATGCCTCTTTTGATTTTTTTTTTTCTCTGACGCTCTTGCACTGGATGGTTTCTTCACAAATAAAAAGGTTTTAAACAAAATCCCATGTGTGCTGAGCTTCCATCAGATGATGCACGTTATCTTGGAGGGGAAACGTTACCTGCAGGGGAATTAGGTCAAATGGTAACTACATGTACTTGGCAGCTGCTAAACCTGCTGCCATAGAAAAGTGTCTGACACACGAGGTTGCGGCATATTGGGATTTTTTATGAAGGGGGGGGCTCTCTTCCTGCACGTATTGGGGAAATGGAGCAGTCCAAGACTGTTTGGGCTGCATTTGGGCTACCTAGGGCATCTTACCACTCTCCGGTTATGTAACCGGACATTTTACGTCGATGGCCACCACTTTGGCAAGGCGACACAGTAGCTGGGGGCATTCTGGACTTGAGAGTTTTTTCACCTTAACAGTTATCTGTTCGTTGGGTGCTTCAGTGTAAATCACAAGATATATATATATATTTATAGGATCATGTTTTTTTCTTACTGGCTTGGCCGACGAAAAAGTACACTCGACTTGCTGGCGGAAAACATGTGCGTTGAGGGGCAGCCCATGAGTCGAGTGGCAGCAGGAGTAACGGTGGCAGTAATCCCGTGTTTGCGACTGCATCCCGAAGCAAAATCAGGCTGGCAGTTGAACGGGAGATGCCGCTCCCGGTATCGGAGAGCGGCCTCAGGGCAGGCTGCGCGTTGCACATGCAAGAGCAGGCGGCACAGGCAAAGCCCTGTTGAAGGTGGGGTATAGTGGCGAAGGTGGAGAGAGCAGCGCAGAGACGTTTAAAGTGCTGCTTTCCCCAGGACATGGTCGATCAGTTGGGGGGGGGAGGGTAGGCAGTAGGCGGGGCTTTGGGGAACTCCCGGGGCAAAGTGGTGAAAGGTAGAGGCAGAGTCGGGCGGAGGGGCGGAAGAGGGATGGCAAAAGCATGGATCCAGAGGCAAAAAGAGAGAAAAATAGATAAGGTGGTTGATTTTAAAAAAAGAGCACATTTCGCACATTTTAATCCCACACTTTATGAAAACGTGGAGGCCGAGGCTGCACTAAAGGATAAAGAGAGAGGGGAGGCAAGATTTGTGTGTGAGAAAAGGCCTATTTTTGACTTGGTTAGCCCACACTTTTTGCCTGATATTTGAAGTAGCCTAGACATTGCAGTGCCCAGGACCCCTGCTAACCATGATCCCTGAGCCAGAGCTTTCCCTAAAACTGTTGTGATGCATTGGCATAATTGGATACACCCTTAGCTACCACTATAAGTCCCTTGTAAAAGGGTACATAGGTACCCAGCGCATGGGGCATTATTGGTAGGCCCCCGAGGACAGTATCACTGATTGTGGATCTCTCCAGGGCCATGTATCCAGATGCACCCAGCACTGCCATTGCAGGCTGAGTGTCCTGGTGCAAACCTAAAACAGAGACGCAACATGGCACACTACCTGTCTGCCCCTGTCCACCATACGTTGCATTTAATATGGTTAAGACACCCCTCTGGCAGGCCTTACAGCCCTATTGCAGAGTGCATCATATTATATGTGAGGGCATACCTGCATGTGCAATATGCCCCCACTGTGTCCTTGGCAAACCTCGGACATAGTGAGTGAACAGAGCAGCCATTTTAATACATGTGCTGGACACTGGCCAACACGAGTTTCTCAGCGACACGAGGGGCACACTGAACCCTAGGTTGTTTGATATCAAACAACTCAGAATGATAAATCCAAACTGGTACCAGTATTGGAATTACCCCTAAATGTACCCAGGAGGGTGGAGGGGTCACCTTAGAAGTGCTTCCTGCAAAAGCTAACTACCCTGGCATGGTTGCTGACTGGTTCTATCCAGCCTGCTACCTCCAGACCCAAGGGGAGAGTCCTATCTCTCTGGTTTGTAAAACAATTCCCTTCCTGGGTGGAGGTGCTAACACCCCCTCTCACAGGAATGTGCACTGCCCTGGTGGTGAGCTTCAAAGGGCTTAGAGGCTTTGAAACTTGACTCCCAGGCCTGCTGCTAGCAGCAGATGGTCAGCCCCTTTGCAAACCCCCACTTTTGGTGGGAGCAAAGAGGGAAACCACACAAAGGGTAGGAGGAGTGGTCCCACCCGGCATGCACCACCCCTAAGGTGTTGCCTGCGAGGTGGACACTCCATTTCATTTTCCTCCATCATAGATGTAAGGAAGGGAAATAGCCAATCAGGGTTAAAGAAGGGACCTTTTCCTACAGGAAGTGGTCACTCTAGTGGGTGTGGCCACCCAAAGGTAAATGTCCCATTGGACACTATCCGGTAGCCCCTAAAACGCCCAATAAAATCAGTGTTGAGTGGGCATTACAGGACCAAGAAATCAGATTCGAAGGACACAAAGAAGACCAACACAAAGAAGCTCCAAGGCATGAGAACTGCGGACCTGCTGCACAAAGAAAAGGTGCGAAACCGTGCCTGCTGCACCCAGGATTAATACCTGCGTTGATGTACGCTGGCGATGCTGATTTGATCACAAGGGCATCATTGGGTCTATAAAGGTTATTGGATGCCTTTGTGGGTTTAATGGATCCCCTGGACCTTTCGACAAAAAAAATTCAAAATCGCACACAATGGTGATTGGTCAGTGGAAGACAGCGAAGACAAAATGTTTCGATAACTGTGTTGAACTATCCCATATTTGGGTGTTTTGTTAGACGAACGAGGGTCTTGGATCCCTCAAATGGCTCTGAATAAGAACACCATGTGAAGAGCAGCTGCAGCAACAGCAGATGTTGCCAGGAGGCTTGGAGCTAAGCAGTTGCAGGCCTTGATTAAAGTACTCTATGGCATTCTAAGGGTGTTATCTTTGAGGATATAAAGAAAGTACTGAGATGCAAAGGGTAGATAGGTTTTTGTGAAGCCTCTTGGCAGTCCCTGCTAGCAATCTGGCGTTTGTGATATATGAAGAACTTACCATAGGGTATTTATCGGACCTTATTGCTCTGGCAATGCGATGGCTTCGAATTTGGGCAAACCTGGCTACTGTCCTTAATCATTTATTGCTTAACGACTGTCCACTATTGGAGAATGGGCTCTTAATCCCTTGGCTTGGATACGTAAAGATTGGTTAGTGAAGGTGGGCCCTCCTGATCTTTTCAACCATCCTAAAACTGTGAGGAAAATTGATTTATTGGAGATCAAGAACTTGTCTCTTTCATTCATGGCTGTGGAAAGAGAAGGCAGGGAGCTTACCAAACCCTCAGTGAGAGCACATACTCTGCTGACGGGCCCAGCAATTGAGCAGTATTTGGTGACACTTAATAATCCTTACCATCGATTTTTATTGACGAGATTCAGTTTAAACATGATTTATTGGTTCTTACCTGTCTCCAAAGGCTTTAAAAAATTGAGGAGTTGGCCCTTTGCACCTGCAATAACTTCTCTGTACATGGCGTTACGTATTTTTAATTATTTTGCGTGTTTTATCAGGCATTAAGAAAGTGTTTTATTATGCCATTGTCAAAAGGAATAGACTTCCAACAAAGTAAGCCAGCACTGCTCTACCTGCAACTGCTTTCGTCCCCCTGGTTACTTTTGGCGCTGCAAGCTTTCTGGCGGGGGCTCCTGGAGTTAGGAAAAAACCTTTTAGATGTTAGAATGTGCTTCACATGGGATAACTTAGGGAATCGATTTGTGTTAAGGATGTCAAATTTTGTTGCACTGGAGTATCCCTTTTAAATTGTTCTTAATGACTTTTACTTTCAGGTTGTGTGTCTTCGAACAGGATATGTGGTCAAACGCTATTATCTGTTTACTTGTGGTGTATTCTGTACTTCTTATGGTTTTAAATCACCGAATAAAGTATTGCTGACTGGTCACGTCTTGATAATCACATAATAGCCCAGAGTGTTAATGCGTCTGTTACCGAGCATAGCATGTAACATGCATATTACAGATTGGCACTGTATGTCAGATCCGTGAGCTTGTTGCAGAGCTCCTTGAGGTACCTCTAAATTGCACCCTTGTTCTGACTTTTGGGCCTTTTGAAAGCATCGCTCTGTACGTGAAGGGCATACTGGTGAAACCCTGCATATTTGACTTAATATTTTGTTATTTAAAGGATTCGAAATTAGACTGAGCATGGTACTAATAAACATGCATTACGTTTGGATTGTGTGCTACATTAAGGGTTATTACGCTGCAGCATTCTCCAGGCTTTGAGATTGCTGCTTTCTCTGGAGGTTTGGTGGCAGACTTCTTGCTTGCTGCAGCTGAAATCTGATGTTCAGTGAGGGCATGAACATTAATGTGAAGTCACCAAAATGCCGGAGTTAGCGTAAATGACATCGCACGCCGACCAGGCGCTGTTTGTCCTTAAATGTCAGTGTCAGACAGGTGTTTAGAGCAGGTGTTTACACACGGTCTCGCAGATAAACACATCCACCTGCAAGCATGCACACAACCTACATTTAAAACCGTGTTCCTGAACAAGGATTTCGCTTTCTTCTAGTTCATCGACATAGAAGCAGGGAGAGGTAGACTTCTGTGGGAATGAGCTGTGTGGGTAGAGTGCTCGCTTGGCATGCGAAAAGTAGCGGGATCGATACCAGCCTTCTCCAAATGTATTCGTCTGACTTTTTTCATTGCCTTTATTTATTTGTTTTTCAACATTCTTAATGTCAAGAGATGCCCATTTCGTTCATTATAATGAAATTAAGAGAAGTTTCATTTTCTTTAAAGTCATGTGTGATTCGGTACCACTGGGTATTTGGAATGCTGTTGTTTGTCATGTATACGAAGGAATGAAAGTGGGAAAAGTTTATTTCGGGAAACTGAGAAGAGGAGCTCTCTCAAGGGTACGGTACATGGGGACTAAAGGCTTTCTGTTTGCCGCCCTTCTCTTTTTAGGAGTTCCCAAAAGAAACTTTTGCCACTTTCCTCAGTACGCATATAGAACCAATTTCTCAGAGTCCCATTTAACTTAAAAAAACATGAAACGTCTCTTAGTGTAATGAAAGGAACGGAATGGACAGGTCTTGACATTAGGAATGTGTCCAAACAAATAATGGCGATTAAGAATGTAAAAGAGACTCACTTGGAGAATGCGGGCATCGATCCCGCTACCTCTCGCATGCTAAGCGAGCGCTCTACCATTTGAGCTAATTCCCCTCTCTGTCACACTGGTCCTTCCAGTTCTGTTTGGCACATTTCGAAGTGCGCATGTGCATCAGGCCAACACTGCCTCATCTGGTCTTTGGTCGTCCTCTCCTTAAAGGAGTAGAAAGAGGTGACAAGTACCAGCACAAGGATGTTCTATTATCTCCATCAGTGGCTCAGCTGTCAGTGCAGACTCTTGGGAAACAATTTTCACGCGGAGAGAGGGAAGAGCGAAAGACGCAATTTAAGTGGGACTTGTGGAGTGCCTTCACTTTATGTGCAAGATGAGATGAAGTGCAATGCCTGTTTTACAGAAGATGCCTCTTTTGATTTTTTTTTTTCGATGACGCTCTTGCACTGGATGGTTTCTTCACAAATAAAAAGGTTTTAAACAAAATCCCATGTGTGCTGAGCTTCCATCAGATGATGCACGTTATCTTGGAGGGGAAACGTTACCTGCAGGGGAATTAGGTCAAATGGTAACTACATGTACTTGGCAGCTGCTAAACGTGCTGCCATAGAAAAGTGTCTGACACACGAGGTTGCGGCATATTGGGATTTTTTATGAAGGGGGGGCTCTCTTCCCGCACGTATTGGGGAAATGGAGCAGTCCAAGACTGTTTGGGCTGCATTTGGGCTACCTAGGGCATCTTACCACTCTCCGGTTATGTAACCGGACATTTTACGTCGATGGCCACCACTTTGGCAAGGCGACACAGTAGCTGGGGGCATTCTGGACTTGAGAGTTTTTTCACCTTAACAGTTATCTGTTCGTTGGGTGCTTCAGTGTAAATCACAAGATATATATATATATTTATAGGATCATGTTTTTTTCTTACTGGCATGGCCGACGAAAAAGTACGGCACCATTGAGGCTCCTGCAGGAGGCTAGCAGACTCGACTTGCTGGCGGAAAACATGTGCGTTGAGGGGCAGCCCATGAGTCGAGTGGCAGCAGGAGTAACGGTGGCAGTAATCCCGTGTTTGCGACTGCATCCCGAAGCAAAATCAGGCTGGCAGTTGAACGGGAGAAGCCGCTCCCGGTATCGGAGAGCGGCCTCAGGGGTCAGGGCAGGCTGCGCGTTGCACATGCAAGAGCAGGCGGCACAGGCAAAGCCCTGTTGAAGGTGGGGTATAGTGGCGAAGGTGGAGAGAGCAGCGCAGAGACGTTTAAAGTGCTGCTTTCCCCAGGACATGGTCGATCAGTTGGGGGGGGAGGGTAGGCAGTAGGCGGGGCTTTGGGGAACTCCTGGGGCAAAGTGGTGAAAGGTAGAGGCAGAGTCGGGCGGAGGGGCGGAAGAGGGATGGCAAAAGCATGGATCCAGAGGCAAAAAGAGAGAAAAATAGATAAGGTGGTTGATTTTAAAAAAAGAGCACATTTCGCACATTTTAATCCCACACTTTATGAAAACGTGGAGGACGAGGCTGCACTAAAGGATAAAGAGAGAGGGGAGGCAAGATTTGTGTGTGAGAAAAGGCCTATTTTTGACTTGGTTAGCCCACACTTTTTGCCTGATATTTGAAGTAGCCTAGACATTGCAGTGCCCAGGACCCCTGCTAACCATGATCCCTGAGCCAGAGCTTTCCCTAAAACTGTTGTGATGCATTGGCATAATTGGATACACCCTTAGCTACCACTATAAGTCCCTTGTAAAAGGGTACATAGGTACCCAGCGCATGGGGCATTATTGGTAAGCCCCCTAGGACAGTATCACTGATTGTGGATCTCTCCAGGGCCATGTATCCTGATGCACCCAGCACTGCCATTGCAGGCTGAGTGTCCTGGTGCAAACCTAAAACAGAGACGCGACATGGCACACTACCTGTCTGCCCCTGTCCACCATACGTTGCATTTAATATGGTTAAGACACCCCTCTGGAAGGCCTTACAGCCCTATTGCAGAGTGCATCATATTATATGTGAGGGCATACCTGCATGTGCAATATGCCCCCACTGTGTCCTTGGCAAACCTGGGACATAGTGAGTGAACAGAGCAGCCATTTTAATACATGTGCTGGACACTGGCCAACACGAGTTTCTCAGCGACACGAGGGGCACTCTGAACCCTAGGTTGTTTGATATCAAACAACTCAGAATGATAAATCCAAACTGGTACCAGTATTGGAATTACCCCTAAATGTACCCGGGAGGGTGGAGGGGTCACCTTAGAAGTGCTTCCTGCAAAAGCTAACTACCCTGGCATGGTTGCTGACTGGTTCTATCCAGCCTGCTACCTCCAGACCCAAGGGGAGAGTCCTATCTCTCTGGTTTGTAAAACAATTCCCTTCCTGGGTGGAGGTGCTAACACCCCCTCTCACAGGAATGTGCACTGCCCTGGTGGTGAGCTTCAAAGGGCTTAGAGGCTTTGAAACTTGACTCCCAGGCCTGCTGCTAGCAGCAGATGGTCAGCCCCTTTGCAAACCCCCACTTTTGGTGGGAGCAAAGAGGGAAACCACACAAAGGGTAGGAGGAGTGGTCCCACCCGGCATGCACCACCCCTAAGGTGTTGCCTGCGAGGTGGACACTCCATTTCATTTTCCTCCATCATAGATGTAAGGAAGGGAAATAGCCAATCAGGGTTAAAGAAGGGACCTTTTCCTACAGGAAGTGGTCACTGTAGTGGGTGTGGCCACCCAAAGGTAAATGTCCCATTGGACACTATCCGGTAGCCCCTAAAACGCCCAATAAAATCAGTGTTGAGTGGGCATTACAGGACCAAGAAATCAGATTCGAAGGACACAAAGAAGACCAACACAAAGAAGCTCCAAGGCATGAGAACTGCGGACCTGCTGCACAAAGAAAAGGTGCGAAACCGTGCCTGCTGCACCCAGGATTAATACCTGCGTTGATGTACGCTGGCGATGCTGTTTTGATCACAAGGGCATCATTGGGTCTATAAAGGTTATTGGATGCCTTTGTGGGTTTAATGGATCCCCTGGACCTTTCGACAAAAAAAATTCAAAATCGCACACAATGGTGATTGGTCAGTGGAAGACAGCGAAGACAAAATGTTTCGATAACTGTGTTGAACTATCCCATATTTGGGTGTTTTGTTAGACGAACGAGGGTCTTGGAACCCTCAAATGGCTCTGAAAAAGAACACCATGTGAAGAGCAGCTGCAGCAACAGCAGATGTTGCCAGGAGGCTTGGAGCTAAGCAGTTGCAGGCCTTGATTAAAGTACTCTATGGCATTCTAAGGGTGTTATCTTTGAGGATATAAAGAAAGTACTGAGATGCAAAGGGTAGATAGGTTTTTGTGAAGCCTCTTGGCAGTCCCTGCTAGCAATCTGGCGTTTGTGATATATGAAGAACTTACCATAGGGTATTTATCGGACCTTATTGCTCTGGCAATGCGATGGCTTCGAATTTGGGCAAACCTGGCTACTGTCCTTAATCATTTATTGCTTAACGACTGTCCACTATTGGAGAATGGGCTCTTAATCCCTTGGCTTGGATACGTAAAGATTGGTTAGTGAAGGTGGGCCCTCCTGATCTTTTCAACCATCCTAAAACTGTGAGGAAAATTGATTTATTGGAGATCAAGAACTTGTCTCTTTCATTCATGGCTGTGGAAAGAGAAGGCAGGGAGCTTACCAAACCCTCAGTGAGAGCACATACTCTGCTGACGGGCCCAGCAATTGAGCAGTATTTGGTGACACTTAATAATCCTTACCATCGATTTTTATTGACGAGATTCAGTTTAAACATGATTTATTGGTTCTTACCTGTCTCCAAAGGCTTTAAAAAATTGAGGAGTTGGCCCTTTGCACCTGCAATAACTTCTCTGTACATGGCGTTACGTATTTTTAATTATTTTGCGTGTTTTATCAGGCATTAAGAAAGTGTTTTATTATGCCATTGTCAAAAGGAATAGACTTCCAACAAAGTAAGCCAGCACTGCTCTACCTGCAACTGCTTTCGTCCCCCTGGTTACTTTTGGCGCTGCAAGCTTTCTGGCGGGGGCTCCTGGAGTTAGGAAAAAACCTTTTAGATGTTAGAATGTGCTTCACATGGGATAACTTAGGGAATCGATTTGTGTTAAGGATGTCAAATTTTGTTGCACTGGAGTATCCCTTTTAAATTGTTCTTAATGACTTTTACTTTCAGGTTGTGTGTCTTCGAACAGGATATGTGGTCAAACGCTATTATCTGTTTACTTGTGGTGTATTCTGTACTTCTTATGGTTTTAAATCACCGAATAAAGTATTGCTGACTGGTCACGTCTTGATAATCACATAATAGCCCAGAGTGTTAATGCGTCTGTTACCGAGCATAGCATGTAACATGCATATTACAGATTCGCACTGTATGTCAGATCCGTGAGCTTGTTGCAGAGCTCCTTGAGGTACCTCTAAATTGCACCCTTGATCTGACTTTTGGGCCTTTTGAAAGCATCGCTCTGTACGTGAAGGGCATACTGGTGAAACCCTGCATATTTGACTTAATATTTTGTTATTTAAAGGATTCGAAATTAGACTGAGCATGGTACTAATAAACATGCATTAAGTTTGGATTGTGTGCTACATTAAGGGTTATTACGCTGCAGCATTCTCCAGGCTTTGAGATTGCTGCTTTCTCTGGAGGTTTGGTGGCAGACTTCTTGCTTGCTGCAGCTGAAATCTGATGTTCAGTGAGGGCATGAACATTAATGTGAAGTCACCAAAATGCCGGAGTTAGCGTAAATGACATCGCACGCCGACCAGGCGCTGTTTGTCCTTAAATGTCAGTGTCAGACAGGTGTTTAGAGCAGGTGTTTACACACGGTCTCGCAGATAAACACATCCACCTGCAAGCATGCACACAACCTACATTTAAAACCGTGTTCCTGAACAAGGATTTCGCTTTCTTCTAGTTCATCGACATAGAAGCAGGGAGAGGTAGACTTCTGTGGGAATGAGCTGTGTGGGTAGAGTGCTCGCTTGGCATGCGAAAAGTAGCGGGATCGATACCAGCCTTCTCCAAATGTATTCGTCTGACTTTTTTCATTGCCTTTATTTATTTGTTTTTCAACATTCTTAATGTCAAGAGATGCCCATTTCGTTCATTATAATGAAATTAAGAGAAGTTTCATTTTCTTTAAAGTCATGTGTGATTCGGTACCACTGGGTATTTGGAATGCTGTTGTTTGTCATGTATACGAAGGAATGAAAGTGGGAAAAGTTTATTTCGGGAAACTGAGAAGAGGAGCTCTCTCAAGGGTACGGTACATGGGGACTAAAGGCTTTCTGTTTGCCGCCCTTCTCTTTTTAGGAGTTCCCAAAAGAAACTTTTGCCACTTTCCTCAGTACGCATATAGAACCAATTTCTCAGAGTCCCATTTAACTTAAAAAAACATGAAACGTCTCTTAGTGTAATGAAAGGAACGGAATGGACAGGTCTTGACATTAGGAATGTGTCCAAACAAATAATGGCGATTAAGAATGTAAAAGAGACTCACTTGGAGAATGCGGGCATCGATCCCGCTACCTCTCGCATGCTAAGCGAGCGCTCTACCATTTGAGCTAATTCCCCTCTCTGTCACACTGGTCCTTCCAGTTCTGTTTGGCACATTTCGAAGTGCGCATGTGCATCAGGCCAACACTGCCTCATCTGGTCTTTGGTCGTCCTCTCCTTAAAGGAGTAGAAAGAGGTGACAAGTACCAGCACAAGTATGTTCTATTATCTCCATCAGTGGCTCAGCTGTCAGTGCAGACTCTTGGGAAACAATTTTCACGCGGAGAGAGGGAAGAGCGAAAGACGCAATTTAAGTGGGACTTGTGGAGTGCCTTCACTTTATGTGCAAGATGAGATGAAGTGCAATGCCTGTTTTACAGAAGATGCCTCTTTTGATTTTTTTTTTTCGATGACGCTCTTGCACTGGATGGTTTCTTCACAAATAAAAAGGTTTTAAACAAAATCCCATGTGTGCTGAGCTTCCATCAGATGATGCACGTTATCTTGGAGGGGAAACGTTACCTGCAGGGGAATTAGGTCAAATGGTAACTACATGTACTTGGCAGCTGCTAAACGTGCTGCCATAGAAAAGTGTCTGACACACGAGGTTGCGGCATATTGGGATTTTTTATGAAGGGGGGGGCTCTCTTCCCGCACGTATTGGGGAAATGGAGCAGTCCAAGACTGTTTGGGCTGCATTTGGGCTACCTAGGGCATCTTACCACTCTCCGGTTATGTAACCGGACATTTTACGTCGATGGCCACCACTTTGGCAAGGCGACACAGTAGCTGGGGGCATTCTGGACTTGAGAGTTTTTTCACCTTAACAGTTATCTGTTCGTTGGGTGCTTCAGTGTAAATCACAAGATATATATATATATTTATAGGATCATGTTTTTTTCTTACTGGCATGGCCGACGAAAAAGTACAGCACCATTGAGGCTCCTGCAGGAGGCTAGCAGACTCGACTTGCTGGCGGAAAACATGTGCGTTGAGGGGCAGCCCATGAGTCGAGTGGCAGCAGGAGTAACGGTGGCAGTAATCCCGTGTTTGCGACTGCATCCCGAAGCAAAATCAGGCTGGCAGTTGAACGGGAGAAGCCGCTCCCGGTATCGGAGAGCGGCCTCAGGGGTCAGGGCAGGCTGCGCGTTGCACATGCAAGAGCAGGCGGCACAGGCAAAGCCCTGTTGAAGGTGGGGTATAGTGGCGAAGGTGGAGAGAGCAGCGCAGAGACGTTTAAAGTGCTGCTTTCCCCAGGACATGGTCGATCAGTTGGGGGGGGGAGGGTAGGCAGTAGGCGGGGCTTTGGGGAACTCCTGGGGCAAAGTGGTGAAAGGTAGAGGCAGAGTCGGGCGGAGGGGCGGAAGAGGGATGGCAAAAGCATGGATCCAGAGGCAAAAAGAGAGAAAAATAGATAAGGTGGTTGATTTTAAAAAAAGAGCACATTTCGCACATTTTAATCCCACACTTTATGAAAACGTGGAGGACGAGGCTGCACTAAAGGATAAAGAGAGAGGGGAGGCAAGATTTGTGTGTGAGAAAAGGCCTATTTTTCACTTGGTTAGCCCACACTTTTTGCCTGATATTTGAAGTAGCCTAGACATTGCAGTGCCCAGGACCCCTGCTAACCATGATCCCTGAGCCAGAGCTTTCCCTAAAACTGTTGTGATGCATTGGCATAATTGGATACACCCTTAGCTACCACTATAAGTCCCTTGTAAAAGGGTACATAGGTACCCAGCGCATGGGGCATTATTGGTAAGCCCCCTAGGACAGTATCACTGATTGTGGATCTCTCCAGGGCCATGTATCCTGATGCACCCAGCACTGCCATTGCAGGCTGAGTGTCCTGGTGCAAACCTAAAACAGAGACGCGACATGGCACACTACCTGTCTGCCCCTGTCCACCATACGTTGCATTTAATATGGTTAAGACACCCCTCTGGAAGGCCTTACAGCCCTATTGCAGAGTGCATCATATTATATGTGAGGGCATACCTGCATGTGCAATATGCCCCCACTGTGTCCTTGGCAAACCTGGGACATAGTGAGTGAACAGAGCAGCCATTTTAATACATGTGCTGGACACTGGCCAACACGAGTTTCTCAGCGACACGAGGGGCACTCTGAACCCTAGGTTGTTTGATATCAAACAACTCAGAATGATAAATCCAAACTGGTACCAGTATTGGAATTACCCCTAAATGTACCCGGGAGGGTGGAGGGGTCACCTTAGAAGTGCTTCCTGCAAAAGCTAACTACCCTGGCATGGTTGCTGACTGGTTCTATCCAGCCTGCTACCTCCAGACCCAAGGGGAGAGTCCTATCTCTCTGGTTTGTAAAACAATTCCCTTCCTGGGTGGAGGTGCTAACACCCCCTCTCACAGGAATGTGCACTGCCCTGGTGGTGAGCTTCAAAGGGCTTAGAGGCTTTGAAACTTGACTCCCAGGCCTGCTGCTAGCAGCAGATGGTCAGCCCCTTTGCAAACCCCCACTTTTGGTGGGAGCAAAGAGGGAAACCACACAAAGGGTAGGAGGAGTGGTCCCACCCGGCATGCACCACCCCTAAGGTGTTGCCTGCGAGGTGGACACTCCATTTCATTTTCCTCCATCATAGATGTAAGGAAGGGAAATAGCCAATCAGGGTTAAAGAAGGGACCTTTTCCTACAGGAAGTGGTCACTCTAGTGGGTGTGGCCACCCAAAGGTAAATGTCCCATTGGACACTATCCGGTAGCCCCTAAAACGCCCAATAAAATCAGTGTTGAGTGGGCATTACAGGACCAAGAAATCAGATTCGAAGGACACAAAGAAGACCAACACAAAGAAGCTCCAAGGCATGAGAACTGCGGACCTGCTGCACAAAGAAAAGGTGCGAAACCGTGCCTGCTGCACCCAGGATTAATACCTGCGTTGATGTACGCTGGCGATGCTGTTTTGATCACAAGGGCATCATTGGGTCTATAAAGGTTATTGGATGCCTTTGTGGGTTTAATGGATCCCCTGGACCTTTCGACAAAAAAAATTCAAAATCGCACACAATGGTGATTGGTCAGTGGAAGACAGCGAAGACAAAATGTTTCGATAACTGTGTTGAACTATCCCATATTTGGGTGTTTTGTTAGACGAACGAGGGTCTTGGAACCCTCAAATGGCTCTGAAAAAGAACACCATGTGAAGAGCAGCTGCAGCAACAGCAGATGTTGCCAGGAGGCTTGGAGCTAAGCAGTTGCAGGCCTTGATTAAAGTACTCTATGGCATTCTAAGGGTGTTATCTTTGAGGATATAAAGAAAGTACTGAGATGCAAAGGGTAGATAGGTTTTTGTGAAGCCTCTTGGCAGTCCCTGCTAGCAATCTGGCGTTTGTGATATATGAAGAACTTACCATAGGGTATTTATCGGACCTTATTGCTCTGGCAATGCGATGGCTTCGAATTTGGGCAAACCTGGCTACTGTCCTTAATCATTTATTGCTTAACGACTGTCCACTATTGGAGAATGGGCTCTTAATCCCTTGGCTTGGATACGTAAAGATTGGTTAGTGAAGGTGGGCCCTCCTGATCTTTTCAACCATCCTAAAACTGTGAGGAAAATTGATTAATTGGAGATCAAGAACTTGTCTCTTTCATTCATGGCTGTGGAAAGAGAAGGCAGGGAGCTTACCAAACCCTCAGTGAGAGCACATACTCTGCTGACGGGCCCAGCAATTGAGCAGTATTTGGTGACACTTAATAATCCTTACCATCGATTTTTATTGACGAGATTCAGTTTAAACATGATTTATTGGTTCTTACCTGTCTCCAAAGGCTTTAAAAAATTGAGGAGTTGGCCCTTTGCACCTGCAATAACTTCTCTGTACATGGCGTTACGTATTTTTAATTATTTTGCGTGTTTTATCAGGCATTAAGAAAGTGTTTTATTATGCCATTGTCAAAAGGAATAGACTTCCAACAAAGTAAGCCAGCACTGCTCTACCTGCAACTGCTTTCGTCCCCCTGGTTACTTTTGGCGCTGCAAGCTTTCTGGCGGGGGCTCCTGGAGTTAGGAAAAAACCTTTTAGATGTTAGAATGTGCTTCACATGGGATAACTTAGGGAATCGATTTGTGTTAAGGATGTCAAATTTTGTTGCACTGGAGTATCCCTTTTAAATTGTTCTTAATGACTTTTACTTTCAGGTTGTGTGTCTTCGAACAGGATATGTGGTCAAACGCTATTATCTGTTTACTTGTGGTGTATTCTGTACTTCTTATGGTTTTAAATCACCGAATAAAGTATTGCTGACTGGTCACTTCTTGATAATCACATAATAGCCCAGAGTGTTAATGCGTCTGTTACCGAACATAGCATGTAACATGCATATTACAGATTCGCACTGTATGTCAGATCCGTGAGCTTGTTGCAGAGCTCCTTGAGGTACCTCTAAATTGCACCCTTGATCTGACTTTTGGGCCTTTTGAAAGCATCGCTCTGTACGTGAAGGGCATACTGGTGAAACCCTGCATATTTGACTTAATATTTTGTTATTTAAAGGATTCGAAATTAGACTGAGCATGGTACTAATAAACATGCATTAAGTTTGGATTGTGTGCTACATTAAGGGTTATTACGCTGCAGTATTCTCCAGGCTTTGAGATTGCTGCTTTCTCTGGAGGTTTGGTGGCAGACTTCTTGCTTGCTGCAGCTGAAATCTGATGTTCAGTGAGGGCATGAACATTAATGTGAAGTCACCAAAATGCCGGAGTTAGCGTAAATGACATCGCACGCCGACCAGGCGCTGTTTGTCCTTAAATGTCAGTGTCAGACAGGTGTTTACAGCAGGTGTTTACACACGGTCTCGCAGATAAACACATCCACCTGCAAGCATGCACACAACCTACATTTAAAACCGTGTTCCTGAACAAGGATTTCGCTTTCTTCTAGTTCATCGACATAGAAGCAGGGAGAGGTAGACTTCTGTGGGAATGAGCTGTGTGGGTAGAGTGCTCGCTTGGCATGCGAAAAGTAGCGGGATCGATACCAGCCTTCTCCAAATGTATTCGTCTGACTTTTTTCGTTGCCTTTATTTATTTGTTTTTCAACATTCTTAATGTCAAGAGATGCCCATTTCGTTCATTATAATGAAATTAAGAGAAGTTTCATTTTCTTTAAAGTCATGTGTGATTCGGTACCACTGGGTATTTGGAATGCTGTTGTTTGTCATGTATACGAAGGAATGAAAGTGGGAAAAGTTAATTTTGGGAAACTGAGAAGAGGAGCTTGGGGACTAAAGGCTTTCTGTTCGCCGCCCTTCTCTTTTTAGGAGTTCCCAAAAGAAACTTTTGTTACTTTCCTCAGTACGCATATAGAACCAATTTCTCAGAGTCCCATTTAACTTAAAAAAACATGAAACGTCTCTTAGTGTAATGAAGGGAACGGAATGGACAGGTCTTGACATTAGGAATGTGTCCAAACAAATAATGGCGATTAAGAATGTAAAAGAGACTCACTTGGAGAATGCGGGCATCGATCCCGCTACCTCTCGCATGCTAAGCGAGCGCTCTACCATTTGAGCTAATTCCCCTCTCTGACACACTGGTCCTACCAGTTCTGTTTGGCACATTTCGAAGTGCGCATGTGCATCAGGCCAACACTGCCTCATCTGGTCTTTGGTCGTCCTCTCCTTAAAGGAGCAGAAAGAGGTGAGAAGTACCAGCACAAGGATGTTCTATTATCTCCATTAGTGGCTCAGCTGTCAGTGCAGACTCTTGGGAAACACTTTTCACGAGGAGAGAGGGAAGAGCGAAAGACGCAATTTAAGTGGGACTTGTGGAGTGCCTTCACTTTATGTGCAAGATGAGATGAAGTGCAATGCCTGTTTTACAGCAGATGCCTCTTTTGATTTTTTTTTTTCTCTGACGCTCTTGCACTGGATGGTTTCTTCACAAATAAAAAGGTTTTAAACAAAATCCCATGTGTGCTGAGCTTCCATCAGATGATGCACGTTATCTTGGAGGGGAAACGTTACCTGCAGGGGAATTAGGTCAAATGGTAACTACATGTACTTGGCAGCTGCTAAACCTGCTGCCATAGAAAAGTGTCTGACACACGAGGTTGCGGCATATTGGGATTTTTTATGAAGGGGGGGGCTCTCTTCCTGCACGTATTGGGGAAATGGAGCAGTCCAAGACTGTTTGGGCTGCATTTGGGCTACCTAGGGCATCTTACCACTCTCCGGTTATGTAACCGGACATTTTACGTCGATGGCCACCACTTTGGCAAGGCGACACAGTAGCTGGGGGCATTCTGGACTTGAGAGTTTTTTCACCTTAACAGTTATCTGTTCGTTGGGTGCTTCAGTGTAAATCACAAGATATATATATATATTTATAGGATCATGTTTTTTTCTTACTGGCATGGCCGACGAAAAAGTACGGCACCATTGAGGCTCCTGCAGGAGGCTAGCAGACTCGACTTGCTGGCGGAAAACATGTGCGTTGAGGGGCAGCCCATGAGTCGAGTGGCAGCAGGAGTAACGGTGGCAGTAATCCCGTGTTTGCGACTGCATCCCGAAGCAAAATCAGGCTGGCAGTTGAACGGGAGAAGCCGCTCCCGGTATCGGAGAGCGGCCTCAGGGGTCAGGGCAGGCTGCGCGTTGCACATGCAAGAGCAGGCGGCACAGGCAAAGCCCTGTTGAAGGTGGGGTATAGTGGCGAAGGTGGAGAGAGCAGCGCAGAGACGTTTAAAGTGCTGCTTTCCCCAGGACATGGTCGATCAGTTGGGGGGGGGGGGGTAGGCAGTAGGCGGGGCTTTGGGTAACTCCCGGGGCAAAGTGGTGAAAGGTAGAGGCAGAGTCGGGTGGAGGGGCGGAAGAGGGATGGCAAAAGCATGGATCCAGAGGCAAAAAGAGAGAAAAATAGATAAGGTGGTTGATTTTAAAAAAAGAGCACATTTCGCACATTTTAATCCCACACTTTATGAAAACGTGGAGGCCGAGGCTGCACTAAAGGATAAAGAGAGAGGGGAGGCAAGATTTGTGTGTGAGAAAAGGCCTATTTTTGACTTGGTTAGCCCACACTTTTTGCCTGATATTTGAAGTAGCCTAGACATTGCAGTGCCCAGGACCCCTGCTAACCATGATCCCTGAGCCAGAGCTTTCCCTAAAACTGTTGTGATGCATTGGCATAATTGGATACACCCTTAGCTACCACTATAAGTCCCTTGTAAAAGGGTACATAGGTACCCAGCGCATGGGGCATTATTGGTAAGCCCCCTAGGACAGTATCACTGATTGTGGATCTCTCCAGGGCCATGTATCCAGATGCACCCAGCACTGCCATTGCAGGCTGAGTGTCCTGGTGCAAACCTAAAACTGAGACGCGACATGGCACACTACCTGTCTGCCCCTGTCCACCATACGTTGCATTTAATATGGTTAAGACACCCCTCTGGAAGGCCTTACAGCCCTATTGCAGAGTGCATCATATTATATGTGAGGGCATACCTGCATGTGCAATATGCCCCCACTGTGTCCTTGGCAAACCTGGGACATAGTGAGTGAACAGAGCAGCCATTTTAATACATGTGCTGGACACTGGCCAACACGAGTTTCTCAGCGACACGAGGGGCACTCTGAACCCTAGGTTGTTTGATATCAAACAACTCAGAATGATAAATCCAAACTGGTACCAGTATTGGAATTACCCCTAAATGTACCCGGGAGGGTGGAGGGGTCACCTTAGAAGTGCTTCCTGCAAAAGCTAACTACCCTGGCATGGTTGCTGACTGGTTCTATCCAGCCTGCTACCTCCAGACCCAAGGGGAGAGTCCTATCTCTCTGGTTTGTAAAACAATTCCCTTCCTGGGTGGAGGTGCTAACACCCCCTCTCACAGGAATGTGCACTGCCCTGGTGGTGAGCTTCAAAGGGCTTAGAGGCTTTGAAACTTGACTCCCAGGCCTGCTGCTAGCAGCAGATGGTCAGCCCCTTTGCAAACCCCCACTTTTGGTGGGAGCAAAGAGGGAAACCACACAAAGGGTAGGAGGAGTGGTCCCACCCGGCATGCACCACCCCTAAGGTGTTGCCTGCGAGGTGGACACTCCATTTCATTTTCCTCCATCATAGATGTAAGGAAGGGAAATAGCCAATCAGGGTTAAAGAAGGGACCTTTTCCTACAGGAAGTGGTCACTGTAGTGGGTGTGGCCACCCAAAGGTAAGTGTCCCATTGGACACTATCCGGTAGCCCCTAAAACGCCCAATAAAATCAGTGTTTAGTGGGCATTACAGGACCAAGAAATCAGATTCGAAAGACACAAAGAAGACCAACACAAAGAAGCTCCAAGGCATGAGAACTGCGGACCTGCTGCACAAAGAAAAGGTGCGAAACCGTGCCTGCTGCACCCAGGAATAATACCTGCGTTGATGTACGCTGGCAAAGCTGTTTTGATCACAAGGGCATCATTGGGTCTATAAAGGTTATTGGATGCCTTTGTGGGTTTAATGGATCCCCTGGACCTTTCGACAAAAAAAATTCAAAATCGCACCCAATGGTGATTGGTCAGTGGAAGACAGCGAAGACAAAATGTTTCGATAACTGTGTTGAACTATCCCATATTTGGGTGTTTTGTTTGACGAACGAGGGTCTTGGAACCCTCAAATGGCTCTGAAAAAGAACACCATGTGAAGAGCAGCTGCAGCAACAGCAGATGTTGCCAGGAGGCTTGGAGCTAAGCAGTTGCAGGCCTTGATTAAAGTACTCTATGGCATTCTAAGGGTGTTATCTTTGAGGATATAAAGAAAGTATTGAGATGCAAAGGGTAGATAGGTTTTTGTGAAGCCTCTTGGCAGTCCCTGCTAGCAATCTGGCGTTTGTAATATATGAAGAACTTACCATAGGGTATTTATCGGACCTTATTGCTCTGGCAATGCGATGGCTTCGAATTTGGGCAAACCTGGCTACTGTCCTTAATCATTTATTGCTTAACGACTGTCCACTATTGGAGAATGGGCTCTTAATCCCTTGGCTTGGATACGTAAAGATTGGTTAGTGAAGGTGGGCCCTCCTGATCTTTTCAACCATCCTAAAACTGTGAGGAAAATTGATTTATTGGAGATCAAGAACTTGTCTCTTTCATTCATGGCTGTGGAAAGAGAAGGCAGGGAGCTTACCAAACCCTCAGTGAGAGCACATACTCTGCTGACGGGCCCAGCAATTGAGCAGTATTTGGTGACACTTAATAATCCTTACCATCGATTTTTATTGACGAGATTCAGTTTAAACATGATTTATTGGTTCTTACCTGTCTCCAAAGGCTTTAAAAAATTGAGGAGTTGGCCCTTTGCACCTGCAATAACTTCTCTGTACATGGCGTTACGTATTTTTAATTATTTTGCGTGTTTTATCAGGCATTAAGAAAGTGTTTTATTATGCCATTGTCAAAAGGAATAGACTTCCAACAAAGTAAGCCAGCACTGCTCTACCTGCAACTGCTTTCGTCCCCCTGGTTACTTTTGGCGCTGCAAGCTTTCTGGCGGGGGCTCCTGGAGTTAGGAAAAAACCTTTTAGATGTTAGAATGTGCTTCACATGGGATAACTTAGGGAATCGATTTGTGTTAAGGATGTCAAATTTTGTTGCACTGGAGTATCCCTTTTAAATTGTTCTTAATGACTTTTACTTTCAGGTTGTGTGTCTTCGAACAGGATATGTGGTCAAACGCTATTATCTGTTTACTTGTGGTGTATTCTGTACTTCTTATGGTTTTAAATCACCGAATAAAGTATTGCTGACTGGTCACTTCTTGATAATCACATAATAGCCCAGAGTGTTAATGCGTCTGTTACCGAACATAGCATGTAACATGCATATTACAGATTCGCACTGTATGTCAGATCCGTGAGCTTGTTGCAGAGCTCCTTGAGGTACCTCTAAATTGCACCCTTGATCTGACTTTTGGGCCTTTTGAAAGCATCGCTCTGTACGTGAAGGGCATACTGGTGAAACCCTGCATATTTGACTTAATATTTTGTTATTTAAAGGATTCGAAATTAGACTGAGCATGGTACTAATAAACATGCATTAAGTTTGGATTGTGTGCTACATTAAGGGTTATTACGCTGCAGCATTCTCCAGGCTTTGAGATTGCTGCTTTCTCTGGAGGTTTGGTGGCAGACTTCTTGCTTGCTGCAGCTGAAATCTGATGTTCAGTGAGGGCATGAACATTAATGTGAAGTCACCAAAATGCCGGAGTTAGCGTAAATGACATCGCACGCCGACCAGGCGCTGTTTGTCCTTAAATGTCAGTGTCAGACAGGTGTTTAGAGCAGGTGTTTACACACGGTCTCGCAGATAAACACATCCACCTGCAAGCATGCACACAACCTACATTTAAAACCGTGTTCCTGAACAAGGATTTCGCTTTCTTCTAGTTCATCGACATAGAAGCAGGGAGAGGTAGACTTCTGTGGGAATGAGCTGTGTGGGTAGAGTGCTCGCTTGGCATGCGAAAAGTAGCGGGATCGATACCAGCCTTCTCCAAATGTATTCGTCTGACTTTTTTCATTGCCTTTATTTATTTGTTTTTCAACATTCTTAATGTCAAGAGATGCCCATTTCGTTCATTATAATGAAATTAAGAGAAGTTTCATTTTCTTTAAAGTCATGTGTGATTCGGTACCACTGGGTATTTGGAATGCTGTTGTTTGTCATGTATACGAAGGAATGAAAGTGGGAAAAGTTAATTTTGGGAAACTGAGAAGAGGAGCTTGGGGACTAAAGGCTTTCTGTTCGCCGCCCTTCTCTTTTTAGGAGTTCCCAAAAGAAACTTTTGTTACTTTCCTCAGTACGCATATAGAACCAATTTCTCAGAGTCCCATTTAACTTAAAAAAACATGAAACGTCTCTTAGTGTAATGAAGGGAACGGAATGGACAGGTCTTGACATTAGGAATGTGTCCAAACAAATAATGGCGATTAAGAATGTAAAAGAGACTCACTTGGAGAATGCGGGCATCGATCCCGCTACCTCTCGCATGCTAAGCGAGCGCTCTACCATTTGAGCTAATTCCCCTCTCTGACACACTGGTCCTACCAGTTCTGTTTGGCACATTTCGAAGTGCGCATGTGCATCAGGCCAACACTGCCTCATCTGGTCTTTGGTCGTCCTCTCCTTAAAGGAGCAGAAAGAGGTGAGAAGTACCAGCACAAGGATGTTCTATTATCTCCATTAGTGGCTCAGCTGTCAGTGCAGACTCTTGGGAAACACTTTTCACGAGGAGAGAGGGAAGAGCGAAAGACGCAATTTAAGTGGGACTTGTGGAGTGCCTTCACTTTATGTGCAAGATGAGATGAAGTGCAATGCCTGTTTTACAGCAGATGCCTCTTTTGATTTTTTTTTTTCTCTGACGCTCTTGCACTGGATGGTTTCTTCACAAATAAAAAGGTTTTAAACAAAATCCCATGTGTGCTGAGCTTCCATCAGATGATGCACGTTATCTTGGAGGGGAAACGTTACCTGCAGGGGAATTAGGTCAAATGGTAACTACATGTACTTGGCAGCTGCTAAACCTGCTGCCATAGAAAAGTGTCTGACACACGAGGTTGCGGCATATTGGGATTTTTTATGAAGGGGGGGGCTCTCTTCCTGCACGTATTGGGGAAATGGAGCAGTCCAAGACTGTTTGGGCTGCATTTGGGCTACCTAGGGCATCTTACCACTCTCCGGTTATGTAACCGGACATTTTACGTCGATGGCCACCACTTTGGCAAGGCGACACAGTAGCTGGGGGCATTCTGGACTTGAGAGTTTTTTCACCTTAACAGTTATCTGTTCGTTGGGTGCTTCAGTGTAAATCACAAGATATATATATATATTTATAGGATCATGTTTTTTTCTTACTGGCTTGGCCGACGAAAAAGTACACTCGACTTGCTGGCGGAAAACATGTGCGTTGAGGGGCAGCCCATGAGTCGAGTGGCAGCAGGAGTAACGGTGGCAGTAATCCCGTGTTTGCGACTGCATCCCGAAGCAAAATCAGGCTGGCAGTTGAACGGGAGATGCCGCTCCCGGTATCGGAGAGCGGCCTCAGGGCAGGCTGCGCGTTGCACATGCAAGAGCAGGCGGCACAGGCAAAGCCCTGTTGAAGGTGGGGTATAGTGGCGAAGGTGGAGAGAGCAGCGCAGAGACGTTTAAAGTGCTGCTTTCCCCAGGACATGGTCGATCAGTTGGGGGGGGGAGGGTAGGCAGTAGGCGGGGCTTTGGGGAACTCCCGGGGCAAAGTGGTGAAAGGTAGAGGCAGAGTCGGGCGGAGGGGCGGAAGAGGGATGGCAAAAGCATGGATCCAGAGGCAAAAAGAGAGAAAAATAGATAAGGTGGTTGATTTTAAAAAAAGAGCACATTTCGCACATTTTAATCCCACACTTTATGAAAACGTGGAGGCCGAGGCTGCACTAAAGGATAAAGAGAGAGGGGAGGCAAGATTTGTGTGTGAGAAAAGGCCTATTTTTGACTTGGTTAGCCCACACTTTTTGCCTGATATTTGAAGTAGCCTAGACATTGCAGTGCCCAGGACCCCTGCTAACCATGATCCCTGAGCCAGAGCTTTCCCTAAAACTGTTGTGATGCATTGGCATAATTGGATACACCCTTAGCTACCACTATAAGTCCCTTGTAAAAGGGTACATAGGTACCCAGCGCATGGGGCATTATTGGTAGGCCCCCGAGGACAGTATCACTGATTGTGGATCTCTCCAGGGCCATGTATCCAGATGCACCCAGCACTGCCATTGCAGGCTGAGTGTCCTGGTGCAAACCTAAAACAGTGACGCAACATGGCACACTACCTGTCTGCCCCTGTCCACCATACGTTGCATTTAATATGGTTAAGACACCCCTCTGGCAGGCCTTACAGCCCTATTGCAGAGTGCATCATATTATATGTGAGGGCATACCTGCATGTGCAATATGCCCCCACTGTGTCCTTGGCAAACCTCGGACATAGTGAGTGAACAGAGCAGCCATTTTAATACATGTGCTGGACACTGGCCAACACGAGTTTCTCAGCGACACGAGGGGCACACTGAACCCTAGGTTGTTTGATATCAAACAACTCAGAATGATAAATCCAAACTGGTACCAGTATTGGAATTACCCCTAAATGTACCCAGGAGGGTGGAGGGGTCACCTTAGAAGTGCTTCCTGCAAAAGCTAACTACCCTGGCATGGTTGCTGACTGGTTCTATCCAGCCTGCTACCTCCAGACCCAAGGGGAGAGTCCTATCTCTCTGGTTTGTAAAACAATTCCCTTCCTGGGTGGAGGTGCTAACACCCCCTCTCACAGGAATGTGCACTGCCCTGGTGGTGAGCTTCAAAGGGCTTAGAGGCTTTGAAACTTGACTCCCAGGCCTGCTGCTAGCAGCAGATGGTCAGCCCCTTTGCAAACCCCCACTTTTGGTGGGAGCAAAGAGGGAAACCACACAAAGGGTAGGAGGAGTGGTCCCACCCGGCATGCACCACCCCTAAGGTGTTGCCTGCGAGGTGGACACTCCATTTCATTTTCCTCCATCATAGATGTAAGGAAGGGAAATAGCCAATCAGGGTTAAAGAAGGGACCTTTTCCTACAGGAAGTGGTCACTCTAGTGGGTGTGGCCACCCAAAGGTAAATGTCCCATTGGACACTATCCGGTAGCCCCTAAAACGCCCAATAAAATCAGTGTTGAGTGGGCATTACAGGACCAAGAAATCAGATTCGAAGGACACAAAGAAGACCAACACAAAGAAGCTCCAAGGCATGAGAACTGCGGACCTGCTGCACAAAGAAAAGGTGCGAAACCGTGCCTGCTGCACCCAGGATTAATACCTGCGTTGATGTACGCTGGCGATGCTGATTTGATCACAAGGGCATCATTGGGTCTATAAAGGTTATTGGATGCCTTTGTGGGTTTAATGGATCCCCTGGACCTTTCGACAAAAAAAATTCAAAATCGCACACAATGGTGATTGGTCAGTGGAAGACAGCGAAGACAAAATGTTTCGATAACTGTGTTGAACTATCCCATATTTGGGTGTTTTGTTAGACGAACGAGGGTCTTGGATCCCTCAAATGGCTCTGAATAAGAACACCATGTGAAGAGCAGCTGCAGCAACAGCAGATGTTGCCAGGAGGCTTGGAGCTAAGCAGTTGCAGGCCTTGATTAAAGTACTCTATGGCATTCTAAGGGTGTTATCTTTGAGGATATAAAGAAAGTACTGAGATGCAAAGGGTAGATAGGTTTTTGTGAAGCCTCTTGGCAGTCCCTGCTAGCAATCTGGCGTTTGTGATATATGAAGAACTTACCATAGGGTATTTATCGGACCTTATTGCTCTGGCAATGCGATGGCTTCGAATTTGGGCAAACCTGGCTACTGTCCTTAATCATTTATTGCTTAACGACTGTCCACTATTGGAGAATGGGCTCTTAATCCCTTGGCTTGGATACGTAAAGATTGGTTAGTGAAGGTGGGCCCTCCTGATCTTTTCAACCATCCTAAAACTGTGAGGAAAATTGATTTATTGGAGATCAAGAACTTGTCTCTTTCATTCATGGCTGTGGAAAGAGAAGGCAGGGAGCTTACCAAACCCTCAGTGAGAGCACATACTCTGCTGACGGGCCCAGCAATTGAGCAGTATTTGGTGACACTTAATAATCCTTACCATCGATTTTTATTGACGAGATTCAGTTTAAACATGATTTATTGGTTCTTACCTGTCTCCAAAGGCTTTAAAAAATTGAGGAGTTGGCCCTTTGCACCTGCAATAACTTCTCTGTACATGGCGTTACGTATTTTTAATTATTTTGCGTGTTTTATCAGGCATTAAGAAAGTGTTTTATTATGCCATTGTCAAAAGGAATAGACTTCCAACAAAGTAAGCCAGCACTGCTCTACCTGCAACTGCTTTCGTCCCCCTGGTTACTTTTGGCGCTGCAAGCTTTCTGGCGGGGGCTCCTGGAGTTAGGAAAAAACCTTTTAGATGTTAGAATGTGCTTCACATGGGATAACTTAGGGAATCGATTTGTGTTAAGGATGTCAAATTTTGTTGCACTGGAGTATCCCTTTTAAATTGTTCTTAATGACTTTTACTTTCAGGTTGTGTGTCTTCGAACAGGATATGTGGTCAAACGCTATTATCTGTTTACTTGTGGTGTATTCTGTACTTCTTATGGTTTTAAATCACCGAATAAAGTATTGCTGACTGGTCACGTCTTGATAATCACATAATAGCCCAGAGTGTTAATGCGTCTGTTACCGAGCATAGCATGTAACATGCATATTACAGATTGGCACTGTATGTCAGATCCGTGAGCTTGTTGCAGAGCTCCTTGAGGTACCTCTAAATTGCACCCTTGTTCTGACTTTTGGGCCTTTTGAAAGCATCGCTCTGTACGTGAAGGGCATACTGGTGAAACCCTGCATATTTGACTTAATATTTTGTTATTTAAAGGATTCGAAATTAGACTGAGCATGGTACTAATAAACATGCATTACGTTTGGATTGTGTGCTACATTAAGGGTTATTACGCTGCAGCATTCTCCAGGCTTTGAGATTGCTGCTTTCTCTGGAGGTTTGGTGGCAGACTTCTTGCTTGCTGCAGCTGAAATCTGATGTTCAGTGAGGGCATGAACATTAATGTGAAGTCACCAAAATGCCGGAGTTAGCGTAAATGACATCGCACGCCGACCAGGCGCTGTTTGTCCTTAAATGTCAGTGTCAGACAGGTGTTTAGAGCAGGTGTTTACACACGGTCTCGCAGATAAACACATCCACCTGCAAGCATGCACACAACCTACATTTAAAACCGTGTTCCTGAACAAGGATTTCGCTTTCTTCTAGTTCATCGACATAGAAGCAGGGAGAGGTAGACTTCTGTGGGAATGAGCTGTGTGGGTAGAGTGCTCGCTTGGCATGCGAAAAGTAGCGGGATCGATACCAGCCTTCTCCAAATGTATTCGTCTGACTTTTTTCATTGCCTTTATTTATTTGTTTTTCAACATTCTTAATGTCAAGAGATGCCCATTTCGTTCATTATAATGAAATTAAGAGAAGTTTCATTTTCTTTAAAGTCATGTGTGATTCGGTACCACTGGGTATTTGGAATGCTGTTGTTTGTCATGTATACGAAGGAATGAAAGTGGGAAAAGTTTATTTCGGGAAACTGAGAAGAGGAGCTCTCTCAAGGGTACGGTACATGGGGACTAAAGGCTTTCTGTTTGCCGCCCTTCTCTTTTTAGGAGTTCCCAAAAGAAACTTTTGCCACTTTCCTCAGTACGCATATAGAACCAATTTCTCAGAGTCCCATTTAACTTAAAAAAACATGAAACGTCTCTTAGTGTAATGAAAGGAACGGAATGGACAGGTCTTGACATTAGGAATGTGTCCAAACAAATAATGGCGATTAAGAATGTAAAAGAGACTCACTTGGAGAATGCGGGCATCGATCCCGCTACCTCTCGCATGCTAAGCGAGCGCTCTACCATTTGAGCTAATTCCCCTCTCTGTCACACTGGTCCTTCCAGTTCTGTTTGGCACATTTCGAAGTGCGCATGTGCATCAGGCCAACACTGCCTCATCTGGTCTTTGGTCGTCCTCTCCTTAAAGGAGTAGAAAGAGGTGACAAGTACCAGCACAAGGATGTTCTATTATCTCCATCAGTGGCTCAGCTGTCAGTGCAGACTCTTGGGAAACAATTTTCACGCGGAGAGAGGGAAGAGCGAAAGACGCAATTTAAGTGGGACTTGTGGAGTGCCTTCACTTTATGTGCAAGATGAGATGAAGTGCAATGCCTGTTTTACAGAAGATGCCTCTTTTGATTTTTTTTTTTCGATGACGCTCTTGCACTGGATGGTTTCTTCACAAATAAAAAGGTTTTAAACAAAATCCCATGTGTGCTGAGCTTCCATCAGATGATGCACGTTATCTTGGAGGGGAAACGTTACCTGCAGGGGAATTAGGTCAAATGGTAACTACATGTACTTGGCAGCTGCTAAACGTGCTGCCATAGAAAAGTGTCTGACACACGAGGTTGCGGCATATTGGGATTTTTTATGAAGGGGGGGCTCTCTTCCCGCACGTATTGGGGAAATGGAGCAGTCCAAGACTGTTTGGGCTGCATTTGGGCTACCTAGGGCATCTTACCACTCTCCGGTTATGTAACCGGACATTTTACGTCGATGGCCACCACTTTGGCAAGGCGACACAGTAGCTGGGGGCATTCTGGACTTGAGAGTTTTTTCACCTTAACAGTTATCTGTTCGTTGGGTGCTTCAGTGTAAATCACAAGATATATATATATATTTATAGGATCATGTTTTTTTCTTACTGGCATGGCCGACGAAAAAGTACGGCACCATTGAGGCTCCTGCAGGAGGCTAGCAGACTCGACTTGCTGGCGGAAAACATGTGCGTTGAGGGGCAGCCCATGAGTCGAGTGGCAGCAGGAGTAACGGTGGCAGTAATCCCGTGTTTGCGACTGCATCCCGAAGCAAAATCAGGCTGGCAGTTGAACGGGAGAAGCCGCTCCCGGTATCGGAGAGCGGCCTCAGGGGTCAGGGCAGGCTGCGCGTTGCACATGCAAGAGCAGGCGGCACAGGCAAAGCCCTGTTGAAGGTGGGGTATAGTGGCGAAGGTGGAGAGAGCAGCGCAGAGACGTTTAAAGTGCTGCTTTCCCCAGGACATGGTCGATCAGTTGGGGGGGGAGGGTAGGCAGTAGGCGGGGCTTTGGGGAACTCCTGGGGCAAAGTGGTGAAAGGTAGAGGCAGAGTCGGGCGGAGGGGCGGAAGAGGGATGGCAAAAGCATGGATCCAGAGGCAAAAAGAGAGAAAAATAGATAAGGTGGTTGATTTTAAAAAAAGAGCACATTTCGCACATTTTAATCCCACACTTTATGAAAACGTGGAGGACGAGGCTGCACTAAAGGATAAAGAGAGAGGGGAGGCAAGATTTGTGTGTGAGAAAAGGCCTATTTTTGACTTGGTTAGCCCACACTTTTTGCCTGATATTTGAAGTAGCCTAGACATTGCAGTGCCCAGGACCCCTGCTAACCATGATCCCTGAGCCAGAGCTTTCCCTAAAACTGTTGTGATGCATTGGCATAATTGGATACACCCTTAGCTACCACTATAAGTCCCTTGTAAAAGGGTACATAGGTACCCAGCGCATGGGGCATTATTGGTAAGCCCCCTAGGACAGTATCACTGATTGTGGATCTCTCCAGGGCCATGTATCCTGATGCACCCAGCACTGCCATTGCAGGCTGAGTGTCCTGGTGCAAACCTAAAACAGAGACGCGACATGGCACACTACCTGTCTGCCCCTGTCCACCATACGTTGCATTTAATATGGTTAAGACACCCCTCTGGAAGGCCTTACAGCCCTATTGCAGAGTGCATCATATTATATGTGAGGGCATACCTGCATGTGCAATATGCCCCCACTGTGTCCTTGGCAAACCTGGGACATAGTGAGTGAACAGAGCAGCCATTTTAATACATGTGCTGGACACTGGCCAACACGAGTTTCTCAGCGACACGAGGGGCACTCTGAACCCTAGGTTGTTTGATATCAAACAACTCAGAATGATAAATCCAAACTGGTACCAGTATTGGAATTACCCCTAAATGTACCCGGGAGGGTGGAGGGGTCACCTTAGAAGTGCTTCCTGCAAAAGCTAACTACCCTGGCATGGTTGCTGACTGGTTCTATCCAGCCTGCTACCTCCAGACCCAAGGGGAGAGTCCTATCTCTCTGGTTTGTAAAACAATTCCCTTCCTGGGTGGAGGTGCTAACACCCCCTCTCACAGGAATGTGCACTGCCCTGGTGGTGAGCTTCAAAGGGCTTAGAGGCTTTGAAACTTGACTCCCAGGCCTGCTGCTAGCAGCAGATGGTCAGCCCCTTTGCAAACCCCCACTTTTGGTGGGAGCAAAGAGGGAAACCACACAAAGGGTAGGAGGAGTGGTCCCACCCGGCATGCACCACCCCTAAGGTGTTGCCTGCGAGGTGGACACTCCATTTCATTTTCCTCCATCATAGATGTAAGGAAGGGAAATAGCCAATCAGGGTTAAAGAAGGGACCTTTTCCTACAGGAAGTGGTCACTGTAGTGGGTGTGGCCACCCAAAGGTAAATGTCCCATTGGACACTATCCGGTAGCCCCTAAAACGCCCAATAAAATCAGTGTTGAGTGGGCATTACAGGACCAAGAAATCAGATTCGAAGGACACAAAGAAGACCAACACAAAGAAGCTCCAAGGCATGAGAACTGCGGACCTGCTGCACAAAGAAAAGGTGCGAAACCGTGCCTGCTGCACCCAGGATTAATACCTGCGTTGATGTACGCTGGCGATGCTGATTTGATCACAAGGGCATCATTGGGTCTATAAAGGTTATTGGATGCCTTTGTGGGTTTAATGGATCCCCTGGACCTTTCGACAAAAAAAATTCAAAATCGCACACAATGGTGATTGGTCAGTGGAAGACAGCGAAGACAAAATGTTTCGATAACTGTGTTGAACTATCCCATATTTGGGTGTTTTGTTAGACGAACGAGGGTCTTGGATCCCTCAAATGGCTCTGAATAAGAACACCATGTGAAGAGCAGCTGCAGCAACAGCAGATGTTGCCAGGAGGCTTGGAGCTAAGCAGTTGCAGGCCTTGATTAAAGTACTCTATGGCATTCTAAGGGTGTTATCTTTGAGGATATAAAGAAAGTACTGAGATGCAAAGGGTAGATAGGTTTTTGTGAAGCCTCTTGGCAGTCCCTGCTAGCAATCTGGCGTTTGTGATATATGAAGAACTTACCATAGGGTATTTATCGGACCTTATTGCTCTGGCAATGCGATGGCTTCGAATTTGGGCAAACCTGGCTACTGTCCTTAATCATTTATTGCTTAACGACTGTCCACTATTGGAGAATGGGCTCTTAATCCCTTGGCTTGGATACGTAAAGATTGGTTAGTGAAGGTGGGCCCTCCTGATCTTTTCAACCATCCTAAAACTGTGAGGAAAATTGATTTATTGGAGATCAAGAACTTGTCTCTTTCATTCATGGCTGTGGAAAGAGAAGGCAGGGAGCTTACCAAACCCTCAGTGAGAGCACATACTCTGCTGACGGGCCCAGCAATTGAGCAGTATTTGGTGACACTTAATAATCCTTACCATCGATTTTTATTGACGAGATTCAGTTTAAACATGATTTATTGGTTCTTACCTGTCTCCAAAGGCTTTAAAAAATTGAGGAGTTGGCCCTTTGCACCTGCAATAACTTCTCTGTACATGGCGTTACGTATTTTTAATTATTTTGCGTGTTTTATCAGGCATTAAGAAAGTGTTTTATTATGCCATTGTCAAAAGGAATAGACTTCCAACAAAGTAAGCCAGCACTGCTCTACCTGCAACTGCTTTCGTCCCCCTGGTTACTTTTGGCGCTGCAAGCTTTCTGGCGGGGGCTCCTGGAGTTAGGAAAAAACCTTTTAGATGTTAGAATGTGCTTCACATGGGATAACTTAGGGAATCGATTTGTGTTAAGGATGTCAAATTTTGTTGCACTGGAGTATCCCTTTTAAATTGTTCTTAATGACTTTTACTTTCAGGTTGTGTGTCTTCGAACAGGATATGTGGTCAAACGCTATTATCTGTTTACTTGTGGTGTATTCTGTACTTCTTATGGTTTTAAATCACCGAATAAAGTATTGCTGACTGGTCACGTCTTGATAATCACATAATAGCCCAGAGTGTTAATGCGTCTGTTACCGAGCATAGCATGTAACATGCATATTACAGATTGGCACTGTATGTCAGATCCGTGAGCTTGTTGCAGAGCTCCTTGAGGTACCTCTAAATTGCACCCTTGTTCTGACTTTTGGGCCTTTTGAAAGCATCGCTCTGTACGTGAAGGGCATACTGGTGAAACCCTGCATATTTGACTTAATATTTTGTTATTTAAAGGATTCGAAATTAGACTGAGCATGGTACTAATAAACATGCATTACGTTTGGATTGTGTGCTACATTAAGGGTTATTACGCTGCAGCATTCTCCAGGCTTTGAGATTGCTGCTTTCTCTGGAGGTTTGGTGGCAGACTTCTTGCTTGCTGCAGCTGAAATCTGATGTTCAGTGAGGGCATGAACATTAATGTGAAGTCACCAAAATGCCGGAGTTAGCGTAAATGACATCGCACGCCGACCAGGCGCTGTTTGTCCTTAAATGTCAGTGTCAGACAGGTGTTTAGAGCAGGTGTTTACACACGGTCTCGCAGATAAACACATCCACCTGCAAGCATGCACACAACCTACATTTAAAACCGTGTTCCTGAACAAGGATTTCGCTTTCTTCTAGTTCATCGACATAGAAGCAGGGAGAGGTAGACTTCTGTGGGAATGAGCTGTGTGGGTAGAGTGCTCGCTTGGCATGCGAAAAGTAGCGGGATCGATACCAGCCTTCTCCAAATGTATTCGTCTGACTTTTTTCATTGCCTTTATTTATTTGTTTTTCAACATTCTTAATGTCAAGAGATGCCCATTTCGTTCATTATAATGAAATTAAGAGAAGTTTCATTTTCTTTAAAGTCATGTGTGATTCGGTACCACTGGGTATTTGGAATGCTGTTGTTTGTCATGTATACGAAGGAATGAAAGTGGGAAAAGTTTATTTCGGGAAACTGAGAAGAGGAGCTCTCTCAAGGGTACGGTACATGGGGACTAAAGGCTTTCTGTTTGCCGCCCTTCTCTTTTTAGGAGTTCCCAAAAGAAACTTTTGCCACTTTCCTCAGTACGCATATAGAACCAATTTCTCAGAGTCCCATTTAACTTAAAAAAACATGAAACGTCTCTTAGTGTAATGAAAGGAACGGAATGGACAGGTCTTGACATTAGGAATGTGTCCAAACAAATAATGGCGATTAAGAATGTAAAAGAGACTCACTTGGAGAATGCGGGCATCGATCCCGCTACCTCTCGCATGCTAAGCGAGCGCTCTACCATTTGAGCTAATTCCCCTCTCTGTCACACTGGTCCTTCCAGTTCTGTTTGGCACATTTCGAAGTGCGCATGTGCATCAGGCCAACACTGCCTCATCTGGTCTTTGGTCGTCCTCTCCTTAAAGGAGTAGAAAGAGGTGACAAGTACCAGCACAAGGATGTTCTATTATCTCCATCAGTGGCTCAGCTGTCAGTGCAGACTCTTGGGAAACAATTTTCACGCGGAGAGAGGGAAGAGCGAAAGACGCAATTTAAGTGGGACTTGTGGAGTGCCTTCACTTTATGTGCAAGATGAGATGAAGTGCAATGCCTGTTTTACAGAAGATGCCTCTTTTGATTTTTTTTTTTCGATGACGCTCTTGCACTGGATGGTTTCTTCACAAATAAAAAGGTTTTAAACAAAATCCCATGTGTGCTGAGCTTCCATCAGATGATGCACGTTATCTTGGAGGGGAAACGTTACCTGCAGGGGAATTAGGTCAAATGGTAACTACATGTACTTGGCAGCTGCTAAACGTGCTGCCATAGAAAAGTGTCTGACACACGAGGTTGCGGCATATTGGGATTTTTTATGAAGGGGGGGCTCTCTTCCCGCACGTATTGGGGAAATGGAGCAGTCCAAGACTGTTTGGGCTGCATTTGGGCTACCTAGGGCATCTTACCACTCTCCGGTTATGTAACCGGACATTTTACGTCGATGGCCACCACTTTGGCAAGGCGACACAGTAGCTGGGGGCATTCTGGACTTGAGAGTTTTTTCACCTTAACAGTTATCTGTTCGTTGGGTGCTTCAGTGTAAATCACAAGATATATATATATATTTATAGGATCATGTTTTTTTCTTACTGGCATGGCCGACGAAAAAGTACGGCACCATTGAGGCTCCTGCAGGAGGCTAGCAGACTCGACTTGCTGGCGGAAAACATGTGCGTTGAGGGGCAGCCCATGAGTCGAGTGGCAGCAGGAGTAACGGTGGCAGTAATCCCGTGTTTGCGACTGCATCCCGAAGCAAAATCAGGCTGGCAGTTGAACGGGAGAAGCCGCTCCCGGTATCGGAGAGCGGCCTCAGGGGTCAGGGCAGGCTGCGCGTTGCACATGCAAGAGCAGGCGGCACAGGCAAAGCCCTGTTGAAGGTGGGGTATAGTGGCGAAGGTGGAGAGAGCAGCGCAGAGACGTTTAAAGTGCTGCTTTCCCCAGGACATGGTCGATCAGTTGGGGGGGGAGGGTAGGCAGTAGGCGGGGCTTTGGGGAACTCCTGGGGCAAAGTGGTGAAAGGTAGAGGCAGAGTCGGGCGGAGGGGCGGAAGAGGGATGGCAAAAGCATGGATCCAGAGGCAAAAAGAGAGAAAAATAGATAAGGTGGTTGATTTTAAAAAAAGAGCACATTTCGCACATTTTAATCCCACACTTTATGAAAACGTGGAGGACGAGGCTGCACTAAAGGATAAAGAGAGAGGGGAGGCAAGATTTGTGTGTGAGAAAAGGCCTATTTTTGACTTGGTTAGCCCACACTTTTTGCCTGATATTTGAAGTAGCCTAGACATTGCAGTGCCCAGGACCCCTGCTAACCATGATCCCTGAGCCAGAGCTTTCCCTAAAACTGTTGTGATGCATTGGCATAATTGGATACACCCTTAGCTACCACTATAAGTCCCTTGTAAAAGGGTACATAGGTACCCAGCGCATGGGGCATTATTGGTAAGCCCCCTAGGACAGTATCACTGATTGTGGATCTCTCCAGGGCCATGTATCCTGATGCACCCAGCACTGCCATTGCAGGCTGAGTGTCCTGGTGCAAACCTAAAACAGAGACGCGACATGGCACACTACCTGTCTGCCCCTGTCCACCATACGTTGCATTTAATATGGTTAAGACACCCCTCTGGAAGGCCTTACAGCCCTATTGCAGAGTGCATCATATTATATGTGAGGGCATACCTGCATGTGCAATATGCCCCCACTGTGTCCTTGGCAAACCTGGGACATAGTGAGTGAACAGAGCAGCCATTTTAATACATGTGCTGGACACTGGCCAACACGAGTTTCTCAGCGACACGAGGGGCACTCTGAACCCTAGGTTGTTTGATATCAAACAACTCAGAATGATAAATCCAAACTGGTACCAGTATTGGAATTACCCCTAAATGTACCCGGGAGGGTGGAGGGGTCACCTTAGAAGTGCTTCCTGCAAAAGCTAACTACCCTGGCATGGTTGCTGACTGGTTCTATCCAGCCTGCTACCTCCAGACCCAAGGGGAGAGTCCTATCTCTCTGGTTTGTAAAACAATTCCCTTCCTGGGTGGAGGTGCTAACACCCCCTCTCACAGGAATGTGCACTGCCCTGGTGGTGAGCTTCAAAGGGCTTAGAGGCTTTGAAACTTGACTCCCAGGCCTGCTGCTAGCAGCAGATGGTCAGCCCCTTTGCAAACCCCCACTTTTGGTGGGAGCAAAGAGGGAAACCACACAAAGGGTAGGAGGAGTGGTCCCACCCGGCATGCACCACCCCTAAGGTGTTGCCTGCGAGGTGGACACTCCATTTCATTTTCCTCCATCATAGATGTAAGGAAGGGAAATAGCCAATCAGGGTTAAAGAAGGGACCTTTTCCTACAGGAAGTGGTCACTGTAGTGGGTGTGGCCACCCAAAGGTAAATGTCCCATTGGACACTATCCGGTAGCCCCTAAAACGCCCAATAAAATCAGTGTTGAGTGGGCATTACAGGACCAAGAAATCAGATTCGAAGGACACAAAGAAGACCAACACAAAGAAGCTCAAAGGCATGAGAACTGCGGACCTGCTGCACAAAGAAAAGGTGCGAAACCGTGCCTGCTGCACCCAGGATTAATACCTGCGTTGATGTACGCTGGCGATGCTGTTTTGATCACAAGGGCATCATTGGGTCTATAAAGGTTATTGGATGCCTTTGTGGGTTTAATGGATCCCCTGGACCTTTCGACAAAAAAAATTCAAAATCGCACACAATGGTGATTGGTCAGTGGAAGACAGCGAAGACAAAATGTTTCGATAACTGTGTTGAACTATCCCATATTTGGGTGTTTTGTTAGACGAACGAGGGTCTTGGAACCCTCAAATGGCTCTGAAAAAGAACACCATGTGAAGAGCAGCTGCAGCAACAGCAGATGTTGCCAGGAGGCTTGGAGCTAAGCAGTTGCAGGCCTTGATTAAAGTACTCTATGGCATTCTAAGGGTGTTATCTTTGAGGATATAAAGAAAGTACTGAGATGCAAAGGGTAGATAGGTTTTTGTGAAGCCTCTTGGCAGTCCCTGCTAGCAATCTGGCGTTTGTGATATATGAAGAACTTACCATAGGGTATTTATCGGACCTTATTGCTCTGGCAATGCGATGGCTTCGAATTTGGGCAAACCTGGCTACTGTCCTTAATCATTTATTGCTTAACGACTGTCCACTATTGGAGAATGGGCTCTTAATCCCTTGGCTTGGATACGTAAAGATTGGTTAGTGAAGGTGGGCCCTCCTGATCTTTTCAACCATCCTAAAACTGTGAGGAAAATTGATTTATTGGAGATCAAGAACTTGTCTCTTTCATTCATGGCTGTGGAAAGAGAAGGCAGGGAGCTTACCAAACCCTCAGTGAGAGCACATACTCTGCTGACGGGCCCAGCAATTGAGCAGTATTTGGTGACACTTAATAATCCTTACCATCGATTTTTATTGACGAGATTCAGTTTAAACATGATTTATTGGTTCTTACCTGTCTCCAAAGGCTTTAAAAAATTGAGGAGTTGGCCCTTTGCACCTGCAATAACTTCTCTGTACATGGCGTTACGTATTTTTAATTATTTTGCGTGTTTTATCAGGCATTAAGAAAGTGTTTTATTATGCCATTGTCAAAAGGAATAGACTTCCAACAAAGTAAGCCAGCACTGCTCTACCTGCAACTGCTTTCGTCCCCCTGGTTACTTTTGGCGCTGCAAGCTTTCTGGCGGGGGCTCCTGGAGTTAGGAAAAAACCTTTTAGATGTTAGAATGTGCTTCACATGGGATAACTTAGGGAATCGATTTGTGTTAAGGATGTCAAATTTTGTTGCACTGGAGTATCCCTTTTAAATTGTTCTTAATGACTTTTACTTTCAGGTTGTGTGTCTTCGAACAGGATATGTGGTCAAACGCTATTATCTGTTTACTTGTGGTGTATTCTGTACTTCTTATGGTTTTAAATCACCGAATAAAGTATTGCTGACTGGTCACGTCTTGATAATCACATAATAGCCCAGAGTGTTAATGCGTCTGTTACCGAGCATAGCATGTAACATGCATATTACAGATTGGCACTGTATGTCAGATCCGTGAGCTTGTTGCAGAGCTCCTTGAGGTACCTCTAAATTGCACCCTTGTTCTGACTTTTGGGCCTTTTGAAAGCATCGCTCTGTACGTGAAGGGCATACTGGTGAAACCCTGCATATTTGACTTAATATTTTGTTATTTAAAGGATTCGAAATTAGACTGAGCATGGTACTAATAAACATGCATTACGTTTGGATTGTGTGCTACATTAAGGGTTATTACGCTGCAGCATTCTCCAGGCTTTGAGATTGCTGCTTTCTCTGGAGGTTTGGTGGCAGACTTCTTGCTTGCTGCAGCTGAAATCTGATGTTCAGTGAGGGCATGAACATTAATGTGAAGTCACCAAAATGCCGGAGTTAGCGTAAATGACATCGCACGCCGACCAGGCGCTGTTTGTCCTTAAATGTCAGTGTCAGACAGGTGTTTAGAGCAGGTGTTTACACACGGTCTCGCAGATAAACACATCCACCTGCAAGCATGCACACAACCTACATTTAAAACCGTGTTCCTCAACAAGGATTTCGCTTTCTTCTAGTTCATCGACATAGAAGCAGGGAGAGGTAGACTTCTGTGGGAATGAGCTGTGTGGGTAGAGTGCTCGCTTGGCATGCGAAAAGTAGCGGGATCGATACCAGCCTTCTCCAAATGTATTCGTCTGACTTTTTTCATTGCCTTTATTTATTTGTTTTTCAACATTCTTAATGTCAAGAGATGCCCATTTCGTTCATTATAATGAAATTAAGAGAAGTTTCATTTTCTTTAAAGTCATGTGTGATTCGGTACCACTGGGTATTTGGAATGCTGTTGTTTGTCATGTATACGAAGGAATGAAAGTGGGAAAAGTTTATTTCGGGAAACTGAGAAGAGGAGCTCTCTCAAGGGTACGGTACATGGGGACTAAAGGCTTTCTGTTTGCCGCCCTTCTCTTTTTAGGAGTTCCCAAAAGAAACTTTTGCCACTTTCCTCAGTACGCATATAGAACCAATTTCTCAGAGTCCCATTTAACTTAAAAAAACATGAAACGTCTCTTAGTGTAATGAAAGGAACGGAATGGACAGGTCTTGACATTAGGAATGTGTCCAAACAAATAATGGCGATTAAGAATGTAAAAGAGACTCACTTGGAGAATGCGGGCATCGATCCCGCTACCTCTCGCATGCTAAGCGAGCGCTCTACCATTTGAGCTAATTCCCCTCTCTGTCACACTGGTCCTTCCAGTTCTGTTTGGCACATTTCGAAGTGCGCATGTGCATCAGGCCAACACTGCCTCATCTGGTCTTTGGTCGTCCTCTCCTTAAAGGAGTAGAAAGAGGTGACAAGTACCAGCACAAGGATGTTCTATTATCTCCATCAGTGGCTCAGCTGTCAGTGCAGACTCTTGGGAAACAATTTTCACGCGGAGAGAGGGAAGAGCGAAAGACGCAATTTAAGTGGGACTTGTGGAGTGCCTTCACTTTATGTGCAAGATGAGATGAAGTGCAATGCCTGTTTTACAGAAGATGCCTCTTTTGATTTTTTTTTTTCGATGACGCTCTTGCACTGGATGGTTTCTTCACAAATAAAAAGGTTTTAAACAAAATCCCATGTGTGCTGAGCTTCCATCAGATGATGCACGTTATCTTGGAGGGGAAACGTTACCTGCAGGGGAATTAGGTCAAATGGTAACTACATGTACTTGGCAGCTGCTAAACGTGCTGCCATAGAAAAGTGTCTGACACACGAGGTTGCGGCATATTGGGATTTTTTATGAAGGGGGGGCTCTCTTCCCGCACGTATTGGGGAAATGGAGCAGTCCAAGACTGTTTGGGCTGCATTTGGGCTACCTAGGGCATCTTACCACTCTCCGGTTATGTAACCGGACATTTTACGTCGATGGCCACCACTTTGGCAAGGCGACACAGTAGCTGGGGGCATTCTGGACTTGAGAGTTTTTTCACCTTAACAGTTATCTGTTCGTTGGGTGCTTCAGTGTAAATCACAAGATATATATATATATTTATAGGATCATGTTTTTTTCTTACTGGCATGGCCGACGAAAAAGTACGGCACCATTGAGGCTCCTGCAGGAGGCTAGCAGACTCGACTTGCTGGCGGAAAACATGTGCGTTGAGGGGCAGCCCATGAGTCGAGTGGCAGCAGGAGTAACGGTGGCAGTAATCCCGTGTTTGCGACTGCATCCCGAAGCAAAATCAGGCTGGCAGTTGAACGGGAGAAGCCGCTCCCGGTATCGGAGAGCGGCCTCAGGGGTCAGGGCAGGCTGCGCGTTGCACATGCAAGAGCAGGCGGCACAGGCAAAGCCCTGTTGAAGGTGGGGTATAGTGGCGAAGGTGGAGAGAGCAGCGCAGAGACGTTTAAAGTGCTGCTTTCCCCAGGACATGGTCGATCAGTTGGGGGGGGAGGGTAGGCAGTAGGCGGGGCTTTGGGGAACTCCTGGGGCAAAGTGGTGAAAGGTAGAGGCAGAGTCGGGCGGAGGGGCGGAAGAGGGATGGCAAAAGCATGGATCCAGAGGCAAAAAGAGAGAAAAATAGATAAGGTGGTTGATTTTAAAAAAAGAGCACATTTCGCACATTTTAATCCCACACTTTATGAAAACGTGGAGGACGAGGCTGCACTAAAGGATAAAGAGAGAGGGGAGGCAAGATTTGTGTGTGAGAAAAGGCCTATTTTTGACTTGGTTAGCCCACACTTTTTGCCTGATATTTGAAGTAGCCTAGACATTGCAGTGCCCAGGACCCCTGCTAACCATGATCCCTGAGCCAGAGCTTTCCCTAAAACTGTTGTGATGCATTGGCATAATTGGATACACCCTTAGCTACCACTATAAGTCCCTTGTAAAAGGGTACATAGGTACCCAGCGCATGGGGCATTATTGGTAAGCCCCCTAGGACAGTATCACTGATTGTGGATCTCTCCAGGGCCATGTATCCTGATGCACCCAGCACTGCCATTGCAGGCTGAGTGTCCTGGTGCAAACCTAAAACAGAGACGCGACATGGCACACTACCTGTCTGCCCCTGTCCACCATACGTTGCATTTAATATGGTTAAGACACCCCTCTGGAAGGCCTTACAGCCCTATTGCAGAGTGCATCATATTATATGTGAGGGCATACCTGCATGTGCAATATGCCCCCACTGTGTCCTTGGCAAACCTGGGACATAGTGAGTGAACAGAGCAGCCATTTTAATACATGTGCTGGACACTGGCCAACACGAGTTTCTCAGCGACACGAGGGGCACTCTGAACCCTAGGTTGTTTGATATCAAACAACTCAGAATGATAAATCCAAACTGGTACCAGTATTGGAATTACCCCTAAATGTACCCGGGAGGGTGGAGGGGTCACCTTAGAAGTGCTTCCTGCAAAAGCTAACTACCCTGGCATGGTTGCTGACTGGTTCTATCCAGCCTGCTACCTCCAGACCCAAGGGGAGAGTCCTATCTCTCTGGTTTGTAAAACAATTCCCTTCCTGGGTGGAGGTGCTAACACCCCCTCTCACAGGAATGTGCACTGCCCTGGTGGTGAGCTTCAAAGGGCTTAGAGGCTTTGAAACTTGACTCCCAGGCCTGCTGCTAGCAGCAGATGGTCAGCCCCTTTGCAAACCCCCACTTTTGGTGGGAGCAAAGAGGGAAACCACACAAAGGGTAGGAGGAGTGGTCCCACCCGGCATGCACCACCCCTAAGGTGTTGCCTGCGAGGTGGACACTCCATTTCATTTTCCTCCATCATAGATGTAAGGAAGGGAAATAGCCAATCAGGGTTAAAGAAGGGACCTTTTCCTACAGGAAGTGGTCACTGTAGTGGGTGTGGCCACCCAAAGGTAAATGTCCCATTGGACACTATCCGGTAGCCCCTAAAACGCCCAATAAAATCAGTGTTGAGTGGGCATTACAGGACCAAGAAATCAGATTCGAAGGACACAAAGAAGACCAACACAAAGAAGCTCCAAGGCATGAGAACTGCGGACCTGCTGCACAAAGAAAAGGTGCGAAACCGTGCCTGCTGCACCCAGGATTAATACCTGCGTTGATGTACGCTGGCGATGCTGTTTTGATCACAAGGGCATCATTGGGTCTATAAAGGTTATTGGATGCCTTTGTGGGTTTAATGGATCCCCTGGACCTTTCGACAAAAAAAATTCAAAATCGCACACAATGGTGATTGGTCAGTGGAAGACAGCGAAGACAAAATGTTTCGATAACTGTGTTGAACTATCCCATATTTGGGTGTTTTGTTAGACGAACGAGGGTCTTGGAACCCTCAAATGGCTCTGAAAAAGAACACCATGTGAAGAGCAGCTGCAGCAACAGCAGATGTTGCCAGGAGGCTTGGAGCTAAGCAGTTGCAGGCCTTGATTAAAGTACTCTATGGCATTCTAAGGGTGTTATCTTTGAGGATATAAAGAAAGTACTGAGATGCAAAGGGTAGATAGGTTTTTGTGAAGCCTCTTGGCAGTCCCTGCTAGCAATCTGGCGTTTGTGATATATGAAGAACTTACCATAGGGTATTTATCGGACCTTATTGCTCTGGCAATGCGATGGCTTCGAATTTGGGCAAACCTGGCTACTGTCCTTAATCATTTATTGCTTAACGACTGTCCACTATTGGAGAATGGGCTCTTAATCCCTTGGCTTGGATACGTAAAGATTGGTTAGTGAAGGTGGGCCCTCCTGATCTTTTCAACCATCCTAAAACTGTGAGGAAAATTGATTAATTGGAGATCAAGAACTTGTCTCTTTCATTCATGGCTGTGGAAAGAGAAGGCAGGGAGCTTACCAAACCCTCAGTGAGAGCACATACTCTGCTGACGGGCCCAGCAATTGAGCAGTATTTGGTGACACTTAATAATCCTTACCATCGATTTTTATTGACGAGATTCAGTTTAAACATGATTTATTGGTTCTTACCTGTCTCCAAAGGCTTTAAAAAATTGAGGAGTTGGCCCTTTGCACCTGCAATAACTTCTCTGTACATGGCGTTACGTATTTTTAATTATTTTGCGTGTTTTATCAGGCATTAAGAAAGTGTTTTATTATGCCATTGTCAAAAGGAATAGACTTCCAACAAAGTAAGCCAGCACTGCTCTACCTGCAACTGCTTTCGTCCCCCTGGTTACTTTTGGCGCTGCAAGCTTTCTGGCGGGGGCTCCTGGAGTTAGGAAAAAACCTTTTAGATGTTAGAATGTGCTTCACATGGGATAACTTAGGGAATCGATTTGTGTTAAGGATGTCAAATTTTGTTGCACTGGAGTATCCCTTTTAAATTGTTCTTAATGACTTTTACTTTCAGGTTGTGTGTCTTCGAACAGGATATGTGGTCAAACGCTATTATCTGTTTACTTGTGGTGTATTCTGTACTTCTTATGGTTTTAAATCACCGAATAAAGTATTGCTGACTGGTCACTTCTTGATAATCACATAATAGCCCAGAGTGTTAATGCGTCTGTTACCGAACATAGCATGTAACATGCATATTACAGATTCGCACTGTATGTCAGATCCGTGAGCTTGTTGCAGAGCTCCTTGAGGTACCTCTAAATTGCACCCTTGATCTGACTTTTGGGCCTTTTGAAAGCATCGCTCTGTACGTGAAGGGCATACTGGTGAAACCCTGCATATTTGACTTAATATTTTGTTATTTAAAGGATTCGAAATTAGACTGAGCATGGTACTAATAAACATGCATTAAGTTTGGATTGTGTGCTACATTAAGGGTTATTACGCTGCAGTATTCTCCAGGCTTTGAGATTGCTGCTTTCTCTGGAGGTTTGGTGGCAGACTTCTTGCTTGCTGCAGCTGAAATCTGATGTTCAGTGAGGGCATGAACATTAATGTGAAGTCACCAAAATGCCGGAGTTAGCGTAAATGACATCGCACGCCGACCAGGCGCTGTTTGTCCTTAAATGTCAGTGTCAGACAGGTGTTTACAGCAGGTGTTTACACACGGTCTCGCAGATAAACACATCCACCTGCAAGCATGCACACAACCTACATTTAAAACCGTGTTCCTGAACAAGGATTTCGCTTTCTTCTAGTTCATCGACATAGAAGCAGGGAGAGGTAGACTTCTGTGGGAATGAGCTGTGTGGGTAGAGTGCTCGCTTGGCATGCGAAAAGTAGCGGGATCGATACCAGCCTTCTCCAAATGTATTCGTCTGACTTTTTTCGTTGCCTTTATTTATTTGTTTTTCAACATTCTTAATGTCAAGAGATGCCCATTTCGTTCATTATAATGAAATTAAGAGAAGTTTCATTTTCTTTAAAGTCATGTGTGATTCGGTACCACTGGGTATTTGGAATGCTGTTGTTTGTCATGTATACGAAGGAATGAAAGTGGGAAAAGTTAATTTTGGGAAACTGAGAAGAGGAGCTTGGGGACTAAAGGCTTTCTGTTCGCCGCCCTTCTCTTTTTAGGAGTTCCCAAAAGAAACTTTTGTTACTTTCCTCAGTACGCATATAGAACCAATTTCTCAGAGTCCCATTTAACTTAAAAAAACATGAAACGTCTCTTAGTGTAATGAAGGGAACGGAATGGACAGGTCTTGACATTAGGAATGTGTCCAAACAAATAATGGCGATTAAGAATGTAAAAGAGACTCACTTGGAGAATGCGGGCATCGATCCCGCTACCTCTCGCATGCTAAGCGAGCGCTCTACCATTTGAGCTAATTCCCCTCTCTGACACACTGGTCCTACCAGTTCTGTTTGGCACATTTCGAAGTGCGCATGTGCATCAGGCCAACACTGCCTCATCTGGTCTTTGGTCGTCCTCTCCTTAAAGGAGCAGAAAGAGGTGAGAAGTACCAGCACAAGGATGTTCTATTATCTCCATTAGTGGCTCAGCTGTCAGTGCAGACTCTTGGGAAACACTTTTCACGAGGAGAGAGGGAAGAGCGAAAGACGCAATTTAAGTGGGACTTGTGGAGTGCCTTCACTTTATGTGCAAGATGAGATGAAGTGCAATGCCTGTTTTACAGCAGATGCCTCTTTTGATTTTTTTTTTTCTCTGACGCTCTTGCACTGGATGGTTTCTTCACAAATAAAAAGGTTTTAAACAAAATCCCATGTGTGCTGAGCTTCCATCAGATGATGCACGTTATCTTGGAGGGGAAACGTTACCTGCAGGGGAATTAGGTCAAATGGTAACTACATGTACTTGGCAGCTGCTAAACCTGCTGCCATAGAAAAGTGTCTGACACACGAGGTTGCGGCATATTGGGATTTTTTATGAAGGGGGGGGGCTCTCTTCCTGCACGTATTGGGGAAATGGAGCAGTCCAAGACTGTTTGGGCTGCATTTGGGCTACCTAGGGCATCTTACCACTCTCCGGTTATGTAACCGGACATTTTACGTCGATGGCCACCACTTTGGCAAGGCGACACAGTAGCTGGGGGCATTCTGGACTTGAGAGTTTTTTCACCTTAACAGTTATCTGTTCGTTGGGTGCTTCAGTGTAAATCACAAGATATATATATATATTTATAGGATCATGTTTTTTTCTTACTGGCATGGCCGACGAAAAAGTACGGCACCATTGAGGCTCCTGCAGGAGGCTAGCAGACTCGACTTGCTGGCGGAAAACATGTGCGTTGAGGGGCAGCCCATGAGTCGAGTGGCAGCAGGAGTAACGGTGGCAGTAATCCCGTGTTTGCGACTGCATCCCGAAGCAAAATCAGGCTGGCAGTTGAACGGGAGAAGCCGCTCCCGGTATCGGAGAGCGGCCTCAGGGGTCAGGGCAGGCTGCGCGTTGCACATGCAAGAGCAGGCGGCACAGGCAAAGCCCTGTTGAAGGTGGGGTATAGTGGCGAAGGTGGAGAGAGCAGCGCAGAGACGTTTAAAGTGCTGCTTTCCCCAGGACATGGTCGATCAGTTGGGGGGGGGGGGGGTAGGCAGTAGGCGGGGCTTTGGGTAACTCCCGGGGCAAAGTGGTGAAAGGTAGAGGCAGAGTCGGGTGGAGGGGCGGAAGAGGGATGGCAAAAGCATGGATCCAGAGGCAAAAAGAGAGAAAAATAGATAAGGTGGTTGATTTTAAAAAAAGAGCACATTTCGCACATTTTAATCCCACACTTTATGAAAACGTGGAGGCCGAGGCTGCACTAAAGGATAAAGAGAGAGGGGAGGCAAGATTTGTGTGTGAGAAAAGGCCTATTTTTGACTTGGTTAGCCCACACTTTTTGCCTGATATTTGAAGTAGCCTAGACATTGCAGTGCCCAGGACCCCTGCTAACCATGATCCCTGAGCCAGAGCTTTCCCTAAAACTGTTGTGATGCATTGGCATAATTGGATACACCCTTAGCTACCACTATAAGTCCCTTGTAAAAGGGTACATAGGTACCCAGCGCATGGGGCATTATTGGTAAGCCCCCTAGGACAGTATCACTGATTGTGGATCTCTCCAGGGCCATGTATCCAGATGCACCCAGCACTGCCATTGCAGGCTGAGTGTCCTGGTGCAAACCTAAAACTGAGACGCGACATGGCACACTACCTGTCTGCCCCTGTCCACCATACGTTGCATTTAATATGGTTAAGACACCCCTCTGGAAGGCCTTACAGCCCTATTGCAGAGTGCATCATATTATATGTGAGGGCATACCTGCATGTGCAATATGCCCCCACTGTGTCCTTGGCAAACCTGGGACATAGTGAGTGAACAGAGCAGCCATTTTAATACATGTGCTGGACACTGGCCAACACGAGTTTCTCAGCGACACGAGGGGCACTCTGAACCCTAGGTTGTTTGATATCAAACAACTCAGAATGATAAATCCAAACTGGTACCAGTATTGGAATTACCCCTAAATGTACCCGGGAGGGTGGAGGGGTCACCTTAGAAGTGCTTCCTGCAAAAGCTAACTACCCTGGCATGGTTGCTGACTGGTTCTATCCAGCCTGCTACCTCCAGACCCAAGGGGAGAGTCCTATCTCTCTGGTTTGTAAAACAATTCCCTTCCTGGGTGGAGGTGCTAACACCCCCTCTCACAGGAATGTGCACTGCCCTGGTGGTGAGCTTCAAAGGGCTTAGAGGCTTTGAAACTTGACTCCCAGGCCTGCTGCTAGCAGCAGATGGTCAGCCCCTTTGCAAACCCCCACTTTTGGTGGGAGCAAAGAGGGAAACCACACAAAGGGTAGGAGGAGTGGTCCCACCCGGCATGCACCACCCCTAAGGTGTTGCCTGCGAGGTGGACACTCCATTTCATTTTCCTCCATCATAGATGTAAGGAAGGGAAATAGCCAATCAGGGTTAAAGAAGGGACCTTTTCCTACAGGAAGTGGTCACTGTAGTGGGTGTGGCCACCCAAAGGTAAGTGTCCCATTGGACACTATCCGGTAGCCCCTAAAACGCCCAATAAAATCAGTGTTTAGTGGGCATTACAGGACCAAGAAATCAGATTCGAAAGACACAAAGAAGACCAACACAAAGAAGCTCCAAGGCATGAGAACTGCGGACCTGCTGCACAAAGAAAAGGTGCGAAACCGTGCCTGCTGCACCCAGGAATAATACCTGCGTTGATGTACGCTGGCAAAGCTGTTTTGATCACAAGGGCATCATTGGGTCTATAAAGGTTATTGGATGCCTTTGTGGGTTTAATGGATCCCCTGGACCTTTCGACAAAAAAAATTCAAAATCGCACCCAATGGTGATTGGTCAGTGGAAGACAGCGAAGACAAAATGTTTCGATAACTGTGTTGAACTATCCCATATTTGGGTGTTTTGTTTGACGAACGAGGGTCTTGGAACCCTCAAATGGCTCTGAAAAAGAACACCATGTGAAGAGCAGCTGCAGCAACAGCAGATGTTGCCAGGAGGCTTGGAGCTAAGCAGTTGCAGGCCTTGATTAAAGTACTCTATGGCATTCTAAGGGTGTTATCTTTGAGGATATAAAGAAAGTATTGAGATGCAAAGGGTAGATAGGTTTTTGTGAAGCCTCTTGGCAGTCCCTGCTAGCAATCTGGCGTTTGTAATATATGAAGAACTTACCATAGGGTATTTATCGGACCTTATTGCTCTGGCAATGCGATGGCTTCGAATTTGGGCAAACCTGGCTACTGTCCTTAATCATTTATTGCTTAACGACTGTCCACTATTGGAGAATGGGCTCTTAATCCCTTGGCTTGGATACGTAAAGATTGGTTAGTGAAGGTGGGCCCTCCTGATCTTTTCAACCATCCTAAAACTGTGAGGAAAATTGATTTATTGGAGATCAAGAACTTGTCTCTTTCATTCATGGCTGTGGAAAGAGAAGGCAGGGAGCTTACCAAACCCTCAGTGAGAGCACATACTCTGCTGACGGGCCCAGCAATTGAGCAGTATTTGGTGACACTTAATAATCCTTACCATCGATTTTTATTGACGAGATTCAGTTTAAACATGATTTATTGGTTCTTACCTGTCTCCAAAGGCTTTAAAAAATTGAGGAGTTGGCCCTTTGCACCTGCAATAACTTCTCTGTACATGGCGTTACGTATTTTTAATTATTTTGCGTGTTTTATCAGGCATTAAGAAAGTGTTTTATTATGCCATTGTCAAAAGGAATAGACTTCCAACAAAGTAAGCCAGCACTGCTCTACCTGCAACTGCTTTCGTCCCCCTGGTTACTTTTGGCGCTGCAAGCTTTCTGGCGGGGGCTCCTGGAGTTAGGAAAAAACCTTTTAGATGTTAGAATGTGCTTCACATGGGATAACTTAGGGAATCGATTTGTGTTAAGGATGTCAAATTTTGTTGCACTGGAGTATCCCTTTTAAATTGTTCTTAATGACTTTTACTTTCAGGTTGTGTGTCTTCGAACAGGATATGTGGTCAAACGCTATTATCTGTTTACTTGTGGTGTATTCTGTACTTCTTATGGTTTTAAATCACCGAATAAAGTATTGCTGACTGGTCACTTCTTGATAATCACATAATAGCCCAGAGTGTTAATGCGTCTGTTACCGAACATAGCATGTAACATGCATATTACAGATTCGCACTGTATGTCAGATCCGTGAGCTTGTTGCAGAGCTCCTTGAGGTACCTCTAAATTGCACCCTTGATCTGACTTTTGGGCCTTTTGAAAGCATCGCTCTGTACGTGAAGGGCATACTGGTGAAACCCTGCATATTTGACTTAATATTTTGTTATTTAAAGGATTCGAAATTAGACTGAGCATGGTACTAATAAACATGCATTAAGTTTGGATTGTGTGCTACATTAAGGGTTATTACGCTGCAGCATTCTCCAGGCTTTGAGATTGCTGCTTTCTCTGGAGGTTTGGTGGCAGACTTCTTGCTTGCTGCAGCTGAAATCTGATGTTCAGTGAGGGCATGAACATTAATGTGAAGTCACCAAAATGCCGGAGTTAGCGTAAATGACATCGCACGCCGACCAGGCGCTGTTTGTCCTTAAATGTCAGTGTCAGACAGGTGTTTAGAGCAGGTGTTTACACACGGTCTCGCAGATAAACACATCCACCTGCAAGCATGCACACAACCTACATTTAAAACCGTGTTCCTCAACAAGGATTTCGCTTTCTTCTAGTTCATCGACATAGAAGCAGGGAGAGGTAGACTTCTGTGGGAATGAGCTGTGTGGGTAGAGTGCTCGCTTGGCATGCGAAAAGTAGCGGGATCGATACCAGCCTTCTCCAAATGTATTCGTCTGACTTTTTTCATTGCCTTTATTTATTTGTTTTTCAACATTCTTAATGTCAAGAGATGCCCATTTCGTTCATTATAATGAAATTAAGAGAAGTTTCATTTTCTTTAAAGTCATGTGTGATTCGGTACCACTGGGTATTTGGAATGCTGTTGTTTGTCATGTATACGAAGGAATGAAAGTGGGAAAAGTTAATTTTGGGAAACTGAGAAGAGGAGCTTGGGGACTAAAGGCTTTCTGTTCGCCGCCCTTCTCTTTTTAGGAGTTCCCAAAAGAAACTTTTGTTACTTTCCTCAGTACGCATATAGAACCAATTTCTCAGAGTCCCATTTAACTTAAAAAAACATGAAACGTCTCTTAGTGTAATGAAGGGAACGGAATGGACAGGTCTTGACATTAGGAATGTGTCCAAACAAATAATGGCGATTAAGAATGTAAAAGAGACTCACTTGGAGAATGCGGGCATCGATCCCGCTACCTCTCGCATGCTAAGCGAGCGCTCTACCATTTGAGCTAATTCCCCTCTCTGACACACTGGTCCTACCAGTTCTGTTTGGCACATTTCGAAGTGCGCATGTGCATCAGGCCAACACTGCCTCATCTGGTCTTTGGTCGTCCTCTCCTTAAAGGAGCAGAAAGAGGTGAGAAGTACCAGCACAAGGATGTTCTATTATCTCCATTAGTGGCTCAGCTGTCAGTGCAGACTCTTGGGAAACACTTTTCACGAGGAGAGAGGGAAGAGCGAAAGACGCAATTTAAGTGGGACTTGTGGAGTGCCTTCACTTTATGTGCAAGATGAGATGAAGTGCAATGCCTGTTTTACAGCAGATGCCTCTTTTGATTTTTTTTTTTCTCTGACGCTCTTGCACTGGATGGTTTCTTCACAAATAAAAAGGTTTTAAACAAAATCCCATGTGTGCTGAGCTTCCATCAGATGATGCACGTTATCTTGGAGGGGAAACGTTACCTGCAGGGGAATTAGGTCAAATGGTAACTACATGTACTTGGCAGCTGCTAAACCTGCTGCCATAGAAAAGTGTCTGACACACGAGGTTGCGGCATATTGGGATTTTTTATGAAGGGGGGGGCTCTCTTCCTGCACGTATTGGGGAAATGGAGCAGTCCAAGACTGTTTGGGCTGCATTTGGGCTACCTAGGGCATCTTACCACTCTCCGGTTATGTAACCGGACATTTTACGTCGATGGCCACCACTTTGGCAAGGCGACACAGTAGCTGGGGGCATTCTGGACTTGAGAGTTTTTTCACCTTAACAGTTATCTGTTCGTTGGGTGCTTCAGTGTAAATCACAAGATATATATATATATTTATAGGATCATGTTTTTTTCTTACTGGCTTGGCCGACGAAAAAGTACACTCGACTTGCTGGCGGAAAACATGTGCGTTGAGGGGCAGCCCATGAGTCGAGTGGCAGCAGGAGTAACGGTGGCAGTAATCCCGTGTTTGCGACTGCATCCCGAAGCAAAATCAGGCTGGCAGTTGAACGGGAGATGCCGCTCCCGGTATCGGAGAGCGGCCTCAGGGCAGGCTGCGCGTTGCACATGCAAGAGCAGGCGGCACAGGCAAAGCCCTGTTGAAGGTGGGGTATAGTGGCGAAGGTGGAGAGAGCAGCGCAGAGACGTTTAAAGTGCTGCTTTCCCCAGGACATGGTCGATCAGTTGGGGGGGGGAGGGTAGGCAGTAGGCGGGGCTTTGGGGAACTCCCGGGGCAAAGTGGTGAAAGGTAGAGGCAGAGTCGGGCGGAGGGGCGGAAGAGGGATGGCAAAAGCATGGATCCAGAGGCAAAAAGAGAGAAAAATAGATAAGGTGGTTGATTTTAAAAAAAGAGCACATTTCGCACATTTTAATCCCACACTTTATGAAAACGTGGAGGCCGAGGCTGCACTAAAGGATAAAGAGAGAGGGGAGGCAAGATTTGTGTGTGAGAAAAGGCCTATTTTTGACTTGGTTAGCCCACACTTTTTGCCTGATATTTGAAGTAGCCTAGACATTGCAGTGCCCAGGACCCCTGCTAACCATGATCCCTGAGCCAGAGCTTTCCCTAAAACTGTTGTGATGCATTGGCATAATTGGATACACCCTTAGCTACCACTATAAGTCCCTTGTAAAAGGGTACATAGGTACCCAGCGCATGGGGCATTATTGGTAGGCCCCCGAGGACAGTATCACTGATTGTGGATCTCTCCAGGGCCATGTATCCAGATGCACCCAGCACTGCCATTGCAGGCTGAGTGTCCTGGTGCAAACCTAAAACAGAGACGCAACATGGCACACTACCTGTCTGCCCCTGTCCACCATACGTTGCATTTAATATGGTTAAGACACCCCTCTGGCAGGCCTTACAGCCCTATTGCAGAGTGCATCATATTATATGTGAGGGCATACCTGCATGTGCAATATGCCCCCACTGTGTCCTTGGCAAACCTCGGACATAGTGAGTGAACAGAGCAGCCATTTTAATACATGTGCTGGACACTGGCCAACACGAGTTTCTCAGCGACACGAGGGGCACACTGAACCCTAGGTTGTTTGATATCAAACAACTCAGAATGATAAATCCAAACTGGTACCAGTATTGGAATTACCCCTAAATGTACCCAGGAGGGTGGAGGGGTCACCTTAGAAGTGCTTCCTGCAAAAGCTAACTACCCTGGCATGGTTGCTGACTGGTTCTATCCAGCCTGCTACCTCCAGACCCAAGGGGAGAGTCCTATCTCTCTGGTTTGTAAAACAATTCCCTTCCTGGGTGGAGGTGCTAACACCCCCTCTCACAGGAATGTGCACTGCCCTGGTGGTGAGCTTCAAAGGGCTTAGAGGCTTTGAAACTTGACTCCCAGGCCTGCTGCTAGCAGCAGATGGTCAGCCCCTTTGCAAACCCCCACTTTTGGTGGGAGCAAAGAGGGAAACCACACAAAGGGTAGGAGGAGTGGTCCCACCCGGCATGCACCACCCCTAAGGTGTTGCCTGCGAGGTGGACACTCCATTTCATTTTCCTCCATCATAGATGTAAGGAAGGGAAATAGCCAATCAGGGTTAAAGAAGGGACCTTTTCCTACAGGAAGTGGTCACTCTAGTGGGTGTGGCCACCCAAAGGTAAATGTCCCATTGGACACTATCCGGTAGCCCCTAAAACGCCCAATAAAATCAGTGTTGAGTGGGCATTACAGGACCAAGAAATCAGATTCGAAGGACACAAAGAAGACCAACACAAAGAAGCTCCAAGGCATGAGAACTGCGGACCTGCTGCACAAAGAAAAGGTGCGAAACCGTGCCTGCTGCACCCAGGATTAATACCTGCGTTGATGTACGCTGGCGATGCTGATTTGATCACAAGGGCATCATTGGGTCTATAAAGGTTATTGGATGCCTTTGTGGGTTTAATGGATCCCCTGGACCTTTCGACAAAAAAAATTCAAAATCGCACACAATGGTGATTGGTCAGTGGAAGACAGCGAAGACAAAATGTTTCGATAACTGTGTTGAACTATCCCATATTTGGGTGTTTTGTTAGACGAACGAGGGTCTTGGATCCCTCAAATGGCTCTGAATAAGAACACCATGTGAAGAGCAGCTGCAGCAACAGCAGATGTTGCCAGGAGGCTTGGAGCTAAGCAGTTGCAGGCCTTGATTAAAGTACTCTATGGCATTCTAAGGGTGTTATCTTTGAGGATATAAAGAAAGTACTGAGATGCAAAGGGTAGATAGGTTTTTGTGAAGCCTCTTGGCAGTCCCTGCTAGCAATCTGGCGTTTGTGATATATGAAGAACTTACCATAGGGTATTTATCGGACCTTATTGCTCTGGCAATGCGATGGCTTCGAATTTGGGCAAACCTGGCTACTGTCCTTAATCATTTATTGCTTAACGACTGTCCACTATTGGAGAATGGGCTCTTAATCCCTTGGCTTGGATACGTAAAGATTGGTTAGTGAAGGTGGGCCCTCCTGATCTTTTCAACCATCCTAAAACTGTGAGGAAAATTGATTTATTGGAGATCAAGAACTTGTCTCTTTCATTCATGGCTGTGGAAAGAGAAGGCAGGGAGCTTACCAAACCCTCAGTGAGAGCACATACTCTGCTGACGGGCCCAGCAATTGAGCAGTATTTGGTGACACTTAATAATCCTTACCATCGATTTTTATTGACGAGATTCAGTTTAAACATGATTTATTGGTTCTTACCTGTCTCCAAAGGCTTTAAAAAATTGAGGAGTTGGCCCTTTGCACCTGCAATAACTTCTCTGTACATGGCGTTACGTATTTTTAATTATTTTGCGTGTTTTATCAGGCATTAAGAAAGTGTTTTATTATGCCATTGTCAAAAGGAATAGACTTCCAACAAAGTAAGCCAGCACTGCTCTACCTGCAACTGCTTTCGTCCCCCTGGTTACTTTTGGCGCTGCAAGCTTTCTGGCGGGGGCTCCTGGAGTTAGGAAAAAACCTTTTAGATGTTAGAATGTGCTTCACATGGGATAACTTAGGGAATCGATTTGTGTTAAGGATGTCAAATTTTGTTGCACTGGAGTATCCCTTTTAAATTGTTCTTAATGACTTTTACTTTCAGGTTGTGTGTCTTCGAACAGGATATGTGGTCAAACGCTATTATCTGTTTACTTGTGGTGTATTCTGTACTTCTTATGGTTTTAAATCACCGAATAAAGTATTGCTGACTGGTCACGTCTTGATAATCACATAATAGCCCAGAGTGTTAATGCGTCTGTTACCGAGCATAGCATGTAACATGCATATTACAGATTGGCACTGTATGTCAGATCCGTGAGCTTGTTGCAGAGCTCCTTGAGGTACCTCTAAATTGCACCCTTGTTCTGACTTTTGGGCCTTTTGAAAGCATCGCTCTGTACGTGAAGGGCATACTGGTGAAACCCTGCATATTTGACTTAATATTTTGTTATTTAAAGGATTCGAAATTAGACTGAGCATGGTACTAATAAACATGCATTACGTTTGGATTGTGTGCTACATTAAGGGTTATTACGCTGCAGCATTCTCCAGGCTTTGAGATTGCTGCTTTCTCTGGAGGTTTGGTGGCAGACTTCTTGCTTGCTGCAGCTGAAATCTGATGTTCAGTGAGGGCATGAACATTAATGTGAAGTCACCAAAATGCCGGAGTTAGCGTAAATGACATCGCACGCCGACCAGGCGCTGTTTGTCCTTAAATGTCAGTGTCAGACAGGTGTTTAGAGCAGGTGTTTACACACGGTCTCGCAGATAAACACATCCACCTGCAAGCATGCACACAACCTACATTTAAAACCGTGTTCCTCAACAAGGATTTCGCTTTCTTCTAGTTCATCGACATAGAAGCAGGGAGAGGTAGACTTCTGTGGGAATGAGCTGTGTGGGTAGAGTGCTCGCTTGGCATGCGAAAAGTAGCGGGATCGATACCAGCCTTCTCCAAATGTATTCGTCTGACTTTTTTCATTGCCTTTATTTATTTGTTTTTCAACATTCTTAATGTCAAGAGATGCCCATTTCGTTCATTATAATGAAATTAAGAGAAGTTTCATTTTCTTTAAAGTCATGTGTGATTCGGTACCACTGGGTATTTGGAATGCTGTTGTTTGTCATGTATACGAAGGAATGAAAGTGGGAAAAGTTTATTTCGGGAAACTGAGAAGAGGAGCTCTCTCAAGGGTACGGTACATGGGGACTAAAGGCTTTCTGTTTGCCGCCCTTCTCTTTTTAGGAGTTCCCAAAAGAAACTTTTGCCACTTTCCTCAGTACGCATATAGAACCAATTTCTCAGAGTCCCATTTAACTTAAAAAAACATGAAACGTCTCTTAGTGTAATGAAAGGAACGGAATGGACAGGTCTTGACATTAGGAATGTGTCCAAACAAATAATGGCGATTAAGAATGTAAAAGAGACTCACTTGGAGAATGCGGGCATCGATCCCGCTACCTCTCGCATGCTAAGCGAGCGCTCTACCATTTGAGCTAATTCCCCTCTCTGTCACACTGGTCCTTCCAGTTCTGTTTGGCACATTTCGAAGTGCGCATGTGCATCAGGCCAACACTGCCTCATCTGGTCTTTGGTCGTCCTCTCCTTAAAGGAGTAGAAAGAGGTGACAAGTACCAGCACAAGGATGTTCTATTATCTCCATCAGTGGCTCAGCTGTCAGTGCAGACTCTTGGGAAACAATTTTCACGCGGAGAGAGGGAAGAGCGAAAGACGCAATTTAAGTGGGACTTGTGGAGTGCCTTCACTTTATGTGCAAGATGAGATGAAGTGCAATGCCTGTTTTACAGAAGATGCCTCTTTTGATTTTTTTTTTTCGATGACGCTCTTGCACTGGATGGTTTCTTCACAAATAAAAAGGTTTTAAACAAAATCCCATGTGTGCTGAGCTTCCATCAGATGATGCACGTTATCTTGGAGGGGAAACGTTACCTGCAGGGGAATTAGGTCAAATGGTAACTACATGTACTTGGCAGCTGCTAAACGTGCTGCCATAGAAAAGTGTCTGACACACGAGGTTGCGGCATATTGGGATTTTTTATGAAGGGGGGGCTCTCTTCCCGCACGTATTGGGGAAATGGAGCAGTCCAAGACTGTTTGGGCTGCATTTGGGCTACCTAGGGCATCTTACCACTCTCCGGTTATGTAACCGGACATTTTACGTCGATGGCCACCACTTTGGCAAGGCGACACAGTAGCTGGGGGCATTCTGGACTTGAGAGTTTTTTCACCTTAACAGTTATCTGTTCGTTGGGTGCTTCAGTGTAAATCACAAGATATATATATATATTTATAGGATCATGTTTTTTTCTTACTGGCATGGCCGACGAAAAAGTACGGCACCATTGAGGCTCCTGCAGGAGGCTAGCAGACTCGACTTGCTGGCGGAAAACATGTGCGTTGAGGGGCAGCCCATGAGTCGAGTGGCAGCAGGAGTAACGGTGGCAGTAATCCCGTGTTTGCGACTGCATCCCGAAGCAAAATCAGGCTGGCAGTTGAACGGGAGAAGCCGCTCCCGGTATCGGAGAGCGGCCTCAGGGGTCAGGGCAGGCTGCGCGTTGCACATGCAAGAGCAGGCGGCACAGGCAAAGCCCTGTTGAAGGTGGGGTATAGTGGCGAAGGTGGAGAGAGCAGCGCAGAGACGTTTAAAGTGCTGCTTTCCCCAGGACATGGTCGATCAGTTGGGGGGGGAGGGTAGGCAGTAGGCGGGGCTTTGGGGAACTCCTGGGGCAAAGTGGTGAAAGGTAGAGGCAGAGTCGGGCGGAGGGGCGGAAGAGGGATGGCAAAAGCATGGATCCAGAGGCAAAAAGAGAGAAAAATAGATAAGGTGGTTGATTTTAAAAAAAGAGCACATTTCGCACATTTTAATCCCACACTTTATGAAAACGTGGAGGACGAGGCTGCACTAAAGGATAAAGAGAGAGGGGAGGCAAGATTTGTGTGTGAGAAAAGGCCTATTTTTGACTTGGTTAGCCCACACTTTTTGCCTGATATTTGAAGTAGCCTAGACATTGCAGTGCCCAGGACCCCTGCTAACCATGATCCCTGAGCCAGAGCTTTCCCTAAAACTGTTGTGATGCATTGGCATAATTGGATACACCCTTAGCTACCACTATAAGTCCCTTGTAAAAGGGTACATAGGTACCCAGCGCATGGGGCATTATTGGTAAGCCCCCTAGGACAGTATCACTGATTGTGGATCTCTCCAGGGCCATGTATCCTGATGCACCCAGCACTGCCATTGCAGGCTGAGTGTCCTGGTGCAAACCTAAAACAGAGACGCGACATGGCACACTACCTGTCTGCCCCTGTCCACCATACGTTGCATTTAATATGGTTAAGACACCCCTCTGGAAGGCCTTACAGCCCTATTGCAGAGTGCATCATATTATATGTGAGGGCATACCTGCATGTGCAATATGCCCCCACTGTGTCCTTGGCAAACCTGGGACATAGTGAGTGAACAGAGCAGCCATTTTAATACATGTGCTGGACACTGGCCAACACGAGTTTCTCAGCGACACGAGGGGCACTCTGAACCCTAGGTTGTTTGATATCAAACAACTCAGAATGATAAATCCAAACTGGTACCAGTATTGGAATTACCCCTAAATGTACCCGGGAGGGTGGAGGGGTCACCTTAGAAGTGCTTCCTGCAAAAGCTAACTACCCTGGCATGGTTGCTGACTGGTTCTATCCAGCCTGCTACCTCCAGACCCAAGGGGAGAGTCCTATCTCTCTGGTTTGTAAAACAATTCCCTTCCTGGGTGGAGGTGCTAACACCCCCTCTCACAGGAATGTGCACTGCCCTGGTGGTGAGCTTCAAAGGGCTTAGAGGCTTTGAAACTTGACTCCCAGGCCTGCTGCTAGCAGCAGATGGTCAGCCCCTTTGCAAACCCCCACTTTTGGTGGGAGCAAAGAGGGAAACCACACAAAGGGTAGGAGGAGTGGTCCCACCCGGCATGCACCACCCCTAAGGTGTTGCCTGCGAGGTGGACACTCCATTTCATTTTCCTCCATCATAGATGTAAGGAAGGGAAATAGCCAATCAGGGTTAAAGAAGGGACCTTTTCCTACAGGAAGTGGTCACTGTAGTGGGTGTGGCCACCCAAAGGTAAATGTCCCATTGGACACTATCCGGTAGCCCCTAAAACGCCCAATAAAATCAGTGTTGAGTGGGCATTACAGGACCAAGAAATCAGATTCGAAGGACACAAAGAAGACCAACACAAAGAAGCTCCAAGGCATGAGAACTGCGGACCTGCTGCACAAAGAAAAGGTGCGAAACCGTGCCTGCTGCACCCAGGATTAATACCTGCGTTGATGTACGCTGGCGATGCTGTTTTGATCACAAGGGCATCATTGGGTCTATAAAGGTTATTGGATGCCTTTGTGGGTTTAATGGATCCCCTGGACCTTTCGACAAAAAAAATTCAAAATCGCACACAATGGTGATTGGTCAGTGGAAGACAGCGAAGACAAAATGTTTCGATAACTGTGTTGAACTATCCCATATTTGGGTGTTTTGTTAGACGAACGAGGGTCTTGGAACCCTCAAATGGCTCTGAAAAAGAACACCATGTGAAGAGCAGCTGCAGCAACAGCAGATGTTGCCAGGAGGCTTGGAGCTAAGCAGTTGCAGGCCTTGATTAAAGTACTCTATGGCATTCTAAGGGTGTTATCTTTGAGGATATAAAGAAAGTACTGAGATGCAAAGGGTAGATAGGTTTTTGTGAAGCCTCTTGGCAGTCCCTGCTAGCAATCTGGCGTTTGTGATATATGAAGAACTTACCATAGGGTATTTATCGGACCTTATTGCTCTGGCAATGCGATGGCTTCGAATTTGGGCAAACCTGGCTACTGTCCTTAATCATTTATTGCTTAACGACTGTCCACTATTGGAGAATGGGCTCTTAATCCCTTGGCTTGGATACGTAAAGATTGGTTAGTGAAGGTGGGCCCTCCTGATCTTTTCAACCATCCTAAAACTGTGAGGAAAATTGATTTATTGGAGATCAAGAACTTGTCTCTTTCATTCATGGCTGTGGAAAGAGAAGGCAGGGAGCTTACCAAACCCTCAGTGAGAGCACATACTCTGCTGACGGGCCCAGCAATTGAGCAGTATTTGGTGACACTTAATAATCCTTACCATCGATTTTTATTGACGAGATTCAGTTTAAACATGATTTATTGGTTCTTACCTGTCTCCAAAGGCTTTAAAAAATTGAGGAGTTGGCCCTTTGCACCTGCAATAACTTCTCTGTACATGGCGTTACGTATTTTTAATTATTTTGCGTGTTTTATCAGGCATTAAGAAAGTGTTTTATTATGCCATTGTCAAAAGGAATAGACTTCCAACAAAGTAAGCCAGCACTGCTCTACCTGCAACTGCTTTCGTCCCCCTGGTTACTTTTGGCGCTGCAAGCTTTCTGGCGGGGGCTCCTGGAGTTAGGAAAAAACCTTTTAGATGTTAGAATGTGCTTCACATGGGATAACTTAGGGAATCGATTTGTGTTAAGGATGTCAAATTTTGTTGCACTGGAGTATCCCTTTTAAATTGTTCTTAATGACTTTTACTTTCAGGTTGTGTGTCTTCGAACAGGATATGTGGTCAAACGCTATTATCTGTTTACTTGTGGTGTATTCTGTACTTCTTATGGTTTTAAATCACCGAATAAAGTATTGCTGACTGGTCACTTCTTGATAATCACATAATAGCCCAGAGTGTTAATGCGTCTGTTACCGAACATAGCATGTAACATGCATATTACAGATTCGCACTGTATGTCAGATCCGTGAGCTTGTTGCAGAGCTCCTTGAGGTACCTCTAAATTGCACCCTTGATCTGACTTTTGGGCCTTTTGAAAGCATCGCTCTGTACGTGAAGGGCATACTGGTGAAACCCTGCATATTTGACTTAATATTTTGTTATTTAAAGGATTCGAAATTAGACTGAGCATGGTACTAATAAACATGCATTAAGTTTGGATTGTGTGCTACATTAAGGGTTATTACGCTGCAGTATTCTCCAGGCTTTGAGATTGCTGCTTTCTCTGGAGGTTTGGTGGCAGACTTCTTGCTTGCTGCAGCTGAAATCTGATGTTCAGTGAGGGCATGAACATTAATGTGAAGTCACCAAAATGCCGGAGTTAGCGTAAATGACATCGCACGCCGACCAGGCGCTGTTTGTCCTTAAATGTCAGTGTCAGACAGGTGTTTAGAGCAGGTGTTTACACACGGTCTCGCAGATAAACACATCCACCTGCAAGCATGCACACAACCTACATTTAAAACCGTGTTCCTGAACAAGGATTTCGCTTTCTTCTACTTCATCGACATAGAAGCAGGGAGAGGTAGACTTCTGTGGGAATGAGCTGTGTGGGTAGAGTGCTCGCTTGGCATGCGAAAAGTAGTCGGATCGATACCAGCCTTCTCCAAATGTATTCGTCTGACTTTTTTCATTGCCTTTATTTATTTGTTTTTCAACATTCTTAATGTCAAGAGATGCCCATTTCGTTCATTATAATGAAATTAAGAGAAGTTTCATTTTCTTTAAAGTCATGTGTGATTCGGTACCACTGGGTATTTGGAATGCTGTTGTTTGTCATGTATACGAAGGAATGAAAGTGGGAAAAGTTTATTTCGGGAAACTGAGAAGAGGAGCTCTCTCAAGGGTACGGTACATGGGGACTAAAGGCTTTCTGTTTGCCGCCCTTCTCTTTTTAGGAGTTCCCAAAAGAAACTTTTGCCACTTTCCTCAGTACGCATATAGAACCAATTTCTCAGAGTCCCATTTAACTTAAAAAAACATGAAACGTCTCTTAGTGTAATGAAAGGAACGGAATGGACAGGTCTTGACATTAGGAATGTGTCCAAACAAATAATGGCGATTAAGAATGTAAAAGAGACTCACTAGGAGAATGCTGGCATCGATCCCGCTACCTCTCGCATGCTAAGCGAGCGCTCTACCATTTGAGCTAATTCCCCTCTCTGACACACTGGTCCTACCAGTTCTCTTTGGCACATTTCGAAGTGCGCATGTGCATCAGGCCAACACTGCCTCATCTGGTCTTTGGTCGTCCTCTCCTTAAAGGAGTAGAAAGAGGTGACAAGTACCAGCACAAGGATGTTCTATTATCTCCATCAGTGGCTCAGCTGTCAGTGCAGACTCTTGGGAAACAATTTTCACGAGGAGAGAGGGAAGAGCGAAAGACGCAATTTAAGTGGGACTTGTGGAGTGCCTTCACTTTAAGTGCAAGATGAGATGAAGTGCAATGCCTGTTTTACAGAAGATGCCTCTTTTGATTTTTTTTTTTCGATGACGCTCTTGCACTGGATGGTTTCTTCACAAATAAAAAGGTTTTAAACAAAATCCCATGTGTGCTGAGCTTCCATCAGATGATGCACGTTATCTTGGAGGGGAAACGTTACCTGCAGGGGAATTAGGTCAAATGGTAACTACATGTACTTGGCAGCTGCTAAACCTGCTGCCATAGAAAAGTGTCTGACACACGAGGTTGCGGCATATTGGGATTTTTTATGAAGGGGGGGGCTCTCTTCCCGCACGTATTGGGGAAATGGAGCAGTCCAAGACTGTTTGGGCTGCATTTGGGCTACCTAGGGCATCTTACCACTCTCCGGTTATGTAACCGGACATTTTACGTCGATGGCCACCACTTTGGCAAGGCGACACAGTAGCTGGGGGCATTCTGGACTTGAGAGTTTTTTCACCTTAACAGTTATCTGTTCGTTGGGTGCTTCAGTGTAAATCACAAGATATATATATATATTTATAGGATCATGTTTTTTTCTTACTGGCATGGCCGACGAAAAAGTACGGCACCATTGAGGCTCCTGCAGGAGGCTAGCAGACTCGACTTGCTGGCGGAAAACATGTGCGTTGAGGGGCAGCCCATGAGTCGAGTGGCAGCAGGAGTAACGGTGGCAGTAATCCCGTGTTTGCGACTGCATCCCGAAGCAAAATCAGGCTGGCAGTTGAACGGGAGAAGCCGCTCCCGGTATCGGAGAGCGGCCTCAGGGGTCAGGGCAGGCTGCGCGTTGCACATGCAAGAGCAGGCGGCACAGGCAAAGCCCTGTTGAAGGTGGGGTATAGTGGCGAAGGTGGAGAGAGCAGCGCAGAGACGTTTAAAGTGCTGCTTTCCCCAGGACATGGTCGATCAGTTGGGGGGGGAGGGTAGGCAGTAGGCGGGGCTTTGGGGAACTCCTGGGGCAAAGTGGTGAAAGGTAGAGGCAGAGTCGGGCGGAGGGGCGGAAGAGGGATGGCAAAAGCATGGATCCAGAGGCAAAAAGAGAGAAAAATAGATAAGGTGGTTGATTTTAAAAAAAGAGCACATTTCGCACATTTTAATCCCACACTTTATGAAAACGTGGAGGACGAGGCTGCACTAAAGGATAAAGAGAGAGGGGAGGCAAGATTTGTGTGTGAGAAAAGGCCTATTTTTGACTTGGTTAGCCCACACTTTTTGCCTGATATTTGAAGTAGCCTAGACATTGCAGTGCCCAGGACCCCTGCTAACCATGATCCCTGAGCCAGAGCTTTCCCTAAAACTGTTGTGATGCATTGGCATAATTGGATACACCCTTAGCTACCACTATAAGTCCCTTGTAAAAGGGTACATAGGTACCCAGCGCATGGGGCATTATTGGTAAGCCCCCTAGGACAGTATCACTGATTGTGGATCTCTCCAGGGCCATGTATCCTGATGCACCCAGCACTGCCATTGCAGGCTGAGTGTCCTGGTGCAAACCTAAAACAGAGACGCGACATGGCACACTACCTGTCTGCCCCTGTCCACCATACGTTGCATTTAATATGGTTAAGACACCCCTCTGGAAGGCCTTACAGCCCTATTGCAGAGTGCATCATATTATATGTGAGGGCATACCTGCATGTGCAATATGCCCCCACTGTGTCCTTGGCAAACCTGGGACATAGTGAGTGAACAGAGCAGCCATTTTAATACATGTGCTGGACACTGGCCAACACGAGTTTCTCAGCGACACGAGGGGCACTCTGAACCCTAGGTTGTTTGATATCAAACAACTCAGAATGATAAATCCAAACTGGTACCAGTATTGGAATTACCCCTAAATGTACCCGGGAGGGTGGAGGGGTCACCTTAGAAGTGCTTCCTGCAAAAGCTAACTACCCTGGCATGGTTGCTGACTGGTTCTATCCAGCCTGCTACCTCCAGACCCAAGGGGAGAGTCCTATCTCTCTGGTTTGTAAAACAATTCCCTTCCTGGGTGGAGGTGCTAACACCCCCTCTCACAGGAATGTGCACTGCCCTGGTGGTGAGCTTCAAAGGGCTTAGAGGCTTTGAAACTTGACTCCCAGGCCTGCTGCTAGCAGCAGATGGTCAGCCCCTTTGCAAACCCCCACTTTTGGTGGGAGCAAAGAGGGAAACCACACAAAGGGTAGGAGGAGTGGTCCCACCCGGCATGCACCACCCCTAAGGTGTTGCCTGCGAGGTGGACACTCCATTTCATTTTCCTCCATCATAGATGTAAGGAAGGGAAATAGCCAATCAGGGTTAAAGAAGGGACCTTTTCCTACAGGAAGTGGTCACTGTAGTGGGTGTGGCCACCCAAAGGTAAATGTCCCATTGGACACTATCCGGTAGCCCCTAAAACGCCCAATAAAATCAGTGTTGAGTGGGCATTACAGGACCAAGAAATCAGATTCGAAGGACACAAAGAAGACCAACACAAAGAAGCTCCAAGGCATGAGAACTGCGGACCTGCTGCACAAAGAAAAGGTGCGAAACCGTGCCTGCTGCACCCAGGATTAATACCTGCGTTGATGTACGCTGGCGATGCTGTTTTGATCACAAGGGCATCATTGGGTCTATAAAGGTTATTGGATGCCTTTGTGGGTTTAATGGATCCCCTGGACCTTTCGACAAAAAAAATTCAAAATCGCACACAATGGTGATTGGTCAGTGGAAGACAGCGAAGACAAAATGTTTCGATAACTGTGTTGAACTATCCCATATTTGGGTGTTTTGTTAGACGAACGAGGGTCTTGGAACCCTCAAATGGCTCTGAAAAAGAACACCATGTGAAGAGCAGCTGCAGCAACAGCAGATGTTGCCAGGAGGCTTGGAGCTAAGCAGTTGCAGGCCTTGATTAAAGTACTCTATGGCATTCTAAGGGTGTTATCTTTGAGGATATAAAGAAAGTACTGAGATGCAAAGGGTAGATAGGTTTTTGTGAAGCCTCTTGGCAGTCCCTGCTAGCAATCTGGCGTTTGTGATATATGAAGAACTTACCATAGGGTATTTATCGGACCTTATTGCTCTGGCAATGCGATGGCTTCGAATTTGGGCAAACCTGGCTACTGTCCTTAATCATTTATTGCTTAACGACTGTCCACTATTGGAGAATGGGCTCTTAATCCCTTGGCTTGGATACGTAAAGATTGGTTAGTGAAGGTGGGCCCTCCTGATCTTTTCAACCATCCTAAAACTGTGAGGAAAATTGATTTATTGGAGATCAAGAACTTGTCTCTTTCATTCATGGCTGTGGAAAGAGAAGGCAGGGAGCTTACCAAACCCTCAGTGAGAGCACATACTCTGCTGACGGGCCCAGCAATTGAGCAGTATTTGGTGACACTTAATAATCCTTACCATCGATTTTTATTGACGAGATTCAGTTTAAACATGATTTATTGGTTCTTACCTGTCTCCAAAGGCTTTAAAAAATTGAGGAGTTGGCCCTTTGCACCTGCAATAACTTCTCTGTACATGGCGTTACGTATTTTTAATTATTTTGCGTGTTTTATCAGGCATTAAGAAAGTGTTTTATTATGCCATTGTCAAAAGGAATAGACTTCCAACAAAGTAAGCCAGCACTGCTCTACCTGCAACTGCTTTCGTCCCCCTGGTTACTTTTGGCGCTGCAAGCTTTCTGGCGGGGGCTCCTGGAGTTAGGAAAAAACCTTTTAGATGTTAGAATGTGCTTCACATGGGATAACTTAGGGAATCGATTTGTGTTAAGGATGTCAAATTTTGTTGCACTGGAGTATCCCTTTTAAATTGTTCTTAATGACTTTTACTTTCAGGTTGTGTGTCTTCGAACAGGATATGTGGTCAAACGCTATTATCTGTTTACTTGTGGTGTATTCTGTACTTCTTATGGTTTTAAATCACCGAATAAAGTATTGCTGACTGGTCACTTCTTGATAATCACATAATAGCCCAGAGTGTTAATGCGTCTGTTACCGAACATAGCATGTAACATGCATATTACAGATTCGCACTGTATGTCAGATCCGTGAGCTTGTTGCAGAGCTCCTTGAGGTACCTCTAAATTGCACCCTTGATCTGACTTTTGGGCCTTTTGAAAGCATCGCTCTGTACGTGAAGGGCATACTGGTGAAACCCTGCATATTTGACTTAATATTTTGTTATTTAAAGGATTCGAAATTAGACTGAGCATGGTACTAATAAACATGCATTAAGTTTGGATTGTGTGCTACATTAAGGGTTATTACGCTGCAGTATTCTCCAGGCTTTGAGATTGCTGCTTTCTCTGGAGGTTTGGTGGCAGACTTCTTGCTTGCTGCAGCTGAAATCTGATGTTCAGTGAGGGCATGAACATTAATGTGAAGTCACCAAAATGCCGGAGTTAGCGTAAATGACATCGCACGCCGACCAGGCGCTGTTTGTCCTTAAATGTCAGTGTCAGACAGGTGTTTACAGCAGGTGTTTACACACGGTCTCGCAGATAAACACATCCACCTGCAAGCATGCACACAACCTACATTTAAAACCGTGTTCCTGAACAAGGATTTCGCTTTCTTCTAGTTCATCGACATAGAAGCAGGGAGAGGTAGACTTCTGTGGGAATGAGCTGTGTGGGTAGAGTGCTCGCTTGGCATGCGAAAAGTAGCGGGATCGATACCAGCCTTCTCCAAATGTATTCGTCTGACTTTTTTCGTTGCCTTTATTTATTTGTTTTTCAACATTCTTAATGTCAAGAGATGCCCATTTCGTTCATTATAATGAAATTAAGAGAAGTTTCATTTTCTTTAAAGTCATGTGTGATTCGGTACCACTGGGTATTTGGAATGCTGTTGTTTGTCATGTATACGAAGGAATGAAAGTGGGAAAAGTTAATTTTGGGAAACTGAGAAGAGGAGCTTGGGGACTAAAGGCTTTCTGTTCGCCGCCCTTCTCTTTTTAGGAGTTCCCAAAAGAAACTTTTGTTACTTTCCTCAGTACGCATATAGAACCAATTTCTCAGAGTCCCATTTAACTTAAAAAAACATGAAACGTCTCTTAGTGTAATGAAGGGAACGGAATGGACAGGTCTTGACATTAGGAATGTGTCCAAACAAATAATGGCGATTAAGAATGTAAAAGAGACTCACTTGGAGAATGCGGGCATCGATCCCGCTACCTCTCGCATGCTAAGCGAGCGCTCTACCATTTGAGCTAATTCCCCTCTCTGACACACTGGTCCTACCAGTTCTGTTTGGCACATTTCGAAGTGCGCATGTGCATCAGGCCAACACTGCCTCATCTGGTCTTTGGTCGTCCTCTCCTTAAAGGAGCAGAAAGAGGTGAGAAGTACCAGCACAAGGATGTTCTATTATCTCCATTAGTGGCTCAGCTGTCAGTGCAGACTCTTGGGAAACACTTTTCACGAGGAGAGAGGGAAGAGCGAAAGACGCAATTTAAGTGGGACTTGTGGAGTGCCTTCACTTTATGTGCAAGATGAGATGAAGTGCAATGCCTGTTTTACAGCAGATGCCTCTTTTGATTTTTTTTTTTCTCTGACGCTCTTGCACTGGATGGTTTCTTCACAAATAAAAAGGTTTTAAACAAAATCCCATGTGTGCTGAGCTTCCATCAGATGATGCACGTTATCTTGGAGGGGAAACGTTACCTGCAGGGGAATTAGGTCAAATGGTAACTACATGTACTTGGCAGCTGCTAAACCTGCTGCCATAGAAAAGTGTCTGACACACGAGGTTGCGGCATATTGGGATTTTTTATGAAGGGGGGGGGCTCTCTTCCTGCACGTATTGGGGAAATGGAGCAGTCCAAGACTGTTTGGGCTGCATTTGGGCTACCTAGGGCATCTTACCACTCTCCGGTTATGTAACCGGACATTTTACGTCGATGGCCACCACTTTGGCAAGGCGACACAGTAGCTGGGGGCATTCTGGACTTGAGAGTTTTTTCACCTTAACAGTTATCTGTTCGTTGGGTGCTTCAGTGTAAATCACAAGATATATATATATATTTATAGGATCATGTTTTTTTCTTACTGGCATGGCCGACGAAAAAGTACGGCACCATTGAGGCTCCTGCAGGAGGCTAGCAGACTCGACTTGCTGGCGGAAAACATGTGCGTTGAGGGGCAGCCCATGAGTCGAGTGGCAGCAGGAGTAACGGTGGCAGTAATCCCGTGTTTGCGACTGCATCCCGAAGCAAAATCAGGCTGGCAGTTGAACGGGAGAAGCCGCTCCCGGTATCGGAGAGCGGCCTCAGGGGTCAGGGCAGGCTGCGCGTTGCACATGCAAGAGCAGGCGGCACAGGCAAAGCCCTGTTGAAGGTGGGGTATAGTGGCGAAGGTGGAGAGAGCAGCGCAGAGACGTTTAAAGTGCTGCTTTCCCCAGGACATGGTCGATCAGTTGGGGGGGGGGGGGGTAGGCAGTAGGCGGGGCTTTGGGTAACTCCCGGGGCAAAGTGGTGAAAGGTAGAGGCAGAGTCGGGTGGAGGGGCGGAAGAGGGATGGCAAAAGCATGGATCCAGAGGCAAAAAGAGAGAAAAATAGATAAGGTGGTTGATTTTAAAAAAAGAGCACATTTCGCACATTTTAATCCCACACTTTATGAAAACGTGGAGGCCGAGGCTGCACTAAAGGATAAAGAGAGAGGGGAGGCAAGATTTGTGTGTGAGAAAAGGCCTATTTTTGACTTGGTTAGCCCACACTTTTTGCCTGATATTTGAAGTAGCCTAGACATTGCAGTGCCCAGGACCCCTGCTAACCATGATCCCTGAGCCAGAGCTTTCCCTAAAACTGTTGTGATGCATTGGCATAATTGGATACACCCTTAGCTACCACTATAAGTCCCTTGTAAAAGGGTACATAGGTACCCAGCGCATGGGGCATTATTGGTAAGCCCCCTAGGACAGTATCACTGATTGTGGATCTCTCCAGGGCCATGTATCCAGATGCACCCAGCACTGCCATTGCAGGCTGAGTGTCCTGGTGCAAACCTAAAACTGAGACGCGACATGGCACACTACCTGTCTGCCCCTGTCCACCATACGTTGCATTTAATATGGTTAAGACACCCCTCTGGAAGGCCTTACAGCCCTATTGCAGAGTGCATCATATTATATGTGAGGGCATACCTGCATGTGCAATATGCCCCCACTGTGTCCTTGGCAAACCTGGGACATAGTGAGTGAACAGAGCAGCCATTTTAATACATGTGCTGGACACTGGCCAACACGAGTTTCTCAGCGACACGAGGGGCACTCTGAACCCTAGGTTGTTTGATATCAAACAACTCAGAATGATAAATCCAAACTGGTACCAGTATTGGAATTACCCCTAAATGTACCCGGGAGGGTGGAGGGGTCACCTTAGAAGTGCTTCCTGCAAAAGCTAACTACCCTGGCATGGTTGCTGACTGGTTCTATCCAGCCTGCTACCTCCAGACCCAAGGGGAGAGTCCTATCTCTCTGGTTTGTAAAACAATTCCCTTCCTGGGTGGAGGTGCTAACACCCCCTCTCACAGGAATGTGCACTGCCCTGGTGGTGAGCTTCAAAGGGCTTAGAGGCTTTGAAACTTGACTCCCAGGCCTGCTGCTAGCAGCAGATGGTCAGCCCCTTTGCAAACCCCCACTTTTGGTGGGAGCAAAGAGGGAAACCACACAAAGGGTAGGAGGAGTGGTCCCACCCGGCATGCACCACCCCTAAGGTGTTGCCTGCGAGGTGGACACTCCATTTCATTTTCCTCCATCATAGATGTAAGGAAGGGAAATAGCCAATCAGGGTTAAAGAAGGGACCTTTTCCTACAGGAAGTGGTCACTGTAGTGGGTGTGGCCACCCAAAGGTAAGTGTCCCATTGGACACTATCCGGTAGCCCCTAAAACGCCCAATAAAATCAGTGTTTAGTGGGCATTACAGGACCAAGAAATCAGATTCGAAAGACACAAAGAAGACCAACACAAAGAAGCTCCAAGGCATGAGAACTGCGGACCTGCTGCACAAAGAAAAGGTGCGAAACCGTGCCTGCTGCACCCAGGAATAATACCTGCGTTGATGTACGCTGGCAAAGCTGTTTTGATCACAAGGGCATCATTGGGTCTATAAAGGTTATTGGATGCCTTTGTGGGTTTAATGGATCCCCTGGACCTTTCGACAAAAAAAATTCAAAATCGCACCCAATGGTGATTGGTCAGTGGAAGACAGCGAAGACAAAATGTTTCGATAACTGTGTTGAACTATCCCATATTTGGGTGTTTTGTTTGACGAACGAGGGTCTTGGAACCCTCAAATGGCTCTGAAAAAGAACACCATGTGAAGAGCAGCTGCAGCAACAGCAGATGTTGCCAGGAGGCTTGGAGCTAAGCAGTTGCAGGCCTTGATTAAAGTACTCTATGGCATTCTAAGGGTGTTATCTTTGAGGATATAAAGAAAGTATTGAGATGCAAAGGGTAGATAGGTTTTTGTGAAGCCTCTTGGCAGTCCCTGCTAGCAATCTGGCGTTTGTAATATATGAAGAACTTACCATAGGGTATTTATCGGACCTTATTGCTCTGGCAATGCGATGGCTTCGAATTTGGGCAAACCTGGCTACTGTCCTTAATCATTTATTGCTTAACGACTGTCCACTATTGGAGAATGGGCTCTTAATCCCTTGGCTTGGATACGTAAAGATTGGTTAGTGAAGGTGGGCCCTCCTGATCTTTTCAACCATCCTAAAACTGTGAGGAAAATTGATTTATTGGAGATCAAGAACTTGTCTCTTTCATTCATGGCTGTGGAAAGAGAAGGCAGGGAGCTTACCAAACCCTCAGTGAGAGCACATACTCTGCTGACGGGCCCAGCAATTGAGCAGTATTTGGTGACACTTAATAATCCTTACCATCGATTTTTATTGACGAGATTCAGTTTAAACATGATTTATTGGTTCTTACCTGTCTCCAAAGGCTTTAAAAAATTGAGGAGTTGGCCCTTTGCACCTGCAATAACTTCTCTGTACATGGCGTTACGTATTTTTAATTATTTTGCGTGTTTTATCAGGCATTAAGAAAGTGTTTTATTATGCCATTGTCAAAAGGAATAGACTTCCAACAAAGTAAGCCAGCACTGCTCTACCTGCAACTGCTTTCGTCCCCCTGGTTACTTTTGGCGCTGCAAGCTTTCTGGCGGGGGCTCCTGGAGTTAGGAAAAAACCTTTTAGATGTTAGAATGTGCTTCACATGGGATAACTTAGGGAATCGATTTGTGTTAAGGATGTCAAATTTTGTTGCACTGGAGTATCCCTTTTAAATTGTTCTTAATGACTTTTACTTTCAGGTTGTGTGTCTTCGAACAGGATATGTGGTCAAACGCTATTATCTGTTTACTTGTGGTGTATTCTGTACTTCTTATGGTTTTAAATCACCGAATAAAGTATTGCTGACTGGTCACTTCTTGATAATCACATAATAGCCCAGAGTGTTAATGCGTCTGTTACCGAACATAGCATGTAACATGCATATTACAGATTCGCACTGTATGTCAGATCCGTGAGCTTGTTGCAGAGCTCCTTGAGGTACCTCTAAATTGCACCCTTGATCTGACTTTTGGGCCTTTTGAAAGCATCGCTCTGTACGTGAAGGGCATACTGGTGAAACCCTGCATATTTGACTTAATATTTTGTTATTTAAAGGATTCGAAATTAGACTGAGCATGGTACTAATAAACATGCATTAAGTTTGGATTGTGTGCTACATTAAGGGTTATTACGCTGCAGCATTCTCCAGGCTTTGAGATTGCTGCTTTCTCTGGAGGTTTGGTGGCAGACTTCTTGCTTGCTGCAGCTGAAATCTGATGTTCAGTGAGGGCATGAACATTAATGTGAAGTCACCAAAATGCCGGAGTTAGCGTAAATGACATCGCACGCCGACCAGGCGCTGTTTGTCCTTAAATGTCAGTGTCAGACAGGTGTTTAGAGCAGGTGTTTACACACGGTCTCGCAGATAAACACATCCACCTGCAAGCATGCACACAACCTACATTTAAAACCGTGTTCCTCAACAAGGATTTCGCTTTCTTCTAGTTCATCGACATAGAAGCAGGGAGAGGTAGACTTCTGTGGGAATGAGCTGTGTGGGTAGAGTGCTCGCTTGGCATGCGAAAAGTAGCGGGATCGATACCAGCCTTCTCCAAATGTATTCGTCTGACTTTTTTCATTGCCTTTATTTATTTGTTTTTCAACATTCTTAATGTCAAGAGATGCCCATTTCGTTCATTATAATGAAATTAAGAGAAGTTTCATTTTCTTTAAAGTCATGTGTGATTCGGTACCACTGGGTATTTGGAATGCTGTTGTTTGTCATGTATACGAAGGAATGAAAGTGGGAAAAGTTAATTTTGGGAAACTGAGAAGAGGAGCTTGGGGACTAAAGGCTTTCTGTTCGCCGCCCTTCTCTTTTTAGGAGTTCCCAAAAGAAACTTTTGTTACTTTCCTCAGTACGCATATAGAACCAATTTCTCAGAGTCCCATTTAACTTAAAAAAACATGAAACGTCTCTTAGTGTAATGAAGGGAACGGAATGGACAGGTCTTGACATTAGGAATGTGTCCAAACAAATAATGGCGATTAAGAATGTAAAAGAGACTCACTTGGAGAATGCGGGCATCGATCCCGCTACCTCTCGCATGCTAAGCGAGCGCTCTACCATTTGAGCTAATTCCCCTCTCTGACACACTGGTCCTACCAGTTCTGTTTGGCACATTTCGAAGTGCGCATGTGCATCAGGCCAACACTGCCTCATCTGGTCTTTGGTCGTCCTCTCCTTAAAGGAGCAGAAAGAGGTGAGAAGTACCAGCACAAGGATGTTCTATTATCTCCATTAGTGGCTCAGCTGTCAGTGCAGACTCTTGGGAAACACTTTTCACGAGGAGAGAGGGAAGAGCGAAAGACGCAATTTAAGTGGGACTTGTGGAGTGCCTTCACTTTATGTGCAAGATGAGATGAAGTGCAATGCCTGTTTTACAGCAGATGCCTCTTTTGATTTTTTTTTTTCTCTGACGCTCTTGCACTGGATGGTTTCTTCACAAATAAAAAGGTTTTAAACAAAATCCCATGTGTGCTGAGCTTCCATCAGATGATGCACGTTATCTTGGAGGGGAAACGTTACCTGCAGGGGAATTAGGTCAAATGGTAACTACATGTACTTGGCAGCTGCTAAACCTGCTGCCATAGAAAAGTGTCTGACACACGAGGTTGCGGCATATTGGGATTTTTTATGAAGGGGGGGGCTCTCTTCCTGCACGTATTGGGGAAATGGAGCAGTCCAAGACTGTTTGGGCTGCATTTGGGCTACCTAGGGCATCTTACCACTCTCCGGTTATGTAACCGGACATTTTACGTCGATGGCCACCACTTTGGCAAGGCGACACAGTAGCTGGGGGCATTCTGGACTTGAGAGTTTTTTCACCTTAACAGTTATCTGTTCGTTGGGTGCTTCAGTGTAAATCACAAGATATATATATATATTTATAGGATCATGTTTTTTTCTTACTGGCTTGGCCGACGAAAAAGTACACTCGACTTGCTGGCGGAAAACATGTGCGTTGAGGGGCAGCCCATGAGTCGAGTGGCAGCAGGAGTAACGGTGGCAGTAATCCCGTGTTTGCGACTGCATCCCGAAGCAAAATCAGGCTGGCAGTTGAACGGGAGATGCCGCTCCCGGTATCGGAGAGCGGCCTCAGGGCAGGCTGCGCGTTGCACATGCAAGAGCAGGCGGCACAGGCAAAGCCCTGTTGAAGGTGGGGTATAGTGGCGAAGGTGGAGAGAGCAGCGCAGAGACGTTTAAAGTGCTGCTTTCCCCAGGACATGGTCGATCAGTTGGGGGGGGGAGGGTAGGCAGTAGGCGGGGCTTTGGGGAACTCCCGGGGCAAAGTGGTGAAAGGTAGAGGCAGAGTCGGGCGGAGGGGCGGAAGAGGGATGGCAAAAGCATGGATCCAGAGGCAAAAAGAGAGAAAAATAGATAAGGTGGTTGATTTTAAAAAAAGAGCACATTTCGCACATTTTAATCCCACACTTTATGAAAACGTGGAGGCCGAGGCTGCACTAAAGGATAAAGAGAGAGGGGAGGCAAGATTTGTGTGTGAGAAAAGGCCTATTTTTGACTTGGTTAGCCCACACTTTTTGCCTGATATTTGAAGTAGCCTAGACATTGCAGTGCCCAGGACCCCTGCTAACCATGATCCCTGAGCCAGAGCTTTCCCTAAAACTGTTGTGATGCATTGGCATAATTGGATACACCCTTAGCTACCACTATAAGTCCCTTGTAAAAGGGTACATAGGTACCCAGCGCATGGGGCATTATTGGTAGGCCCCCGAGGACAGTATCACTGATTGTGGATCTCTCCAGGGCCATGTATCCAGATGCACCCAGCACTGCCATTGCAGGCTGAGTGTCCTGGTGCAAACCTAAAACAGAGACGCAACATGGCACACTACCTGTCTGCCCCTGTCCACCATACGTTGCATTTAATATGGTTAAGACACCCCTCTGGCAGGCCTTACAGCCCTATTGCAGAGTGCATCATATTATATGTGAGGGCATACCTGCATGTGCAATATGCCCCCACTGTGTCCTTGGCAAACCTCGGACATAGTGAGTGAACAGAGCAGCCATTTTAATACATGTGCTGGACACTGGCCAACACGAGTTTCTCAGCGACACGAGGGGCACACTGAACCCTAGGTTGTTTGATATCAAACAACTCAGAATGATAAATCCAAACTGGTACCAGTATTGGAATTACCCCTAAATGTACCCAGGAGGGTGGAGGGGTCACCTTAGAAGTGCTTCCTGCAAAAGCTAACTACCCTGGCATGGTTGCTGACTGGTTCTATCCAGCCTGCTACCTCCAGACCCAAGGGGAGAGTCCTATCTCTCTGGTTTGTAAAACAATTCCCTTCCTGGGTGGAGGTGCTAACACCCCCTCTCACAGGAATGTGCACTGCCCTGGTGGTGAGCTTCAAAGGGCTTAGAGGCTTTGAAACTTGACTCCCAGGCCTGCTGCTAGCAGCAGATGGTCAGCCCCTTTGCAAACCCCCACTTTTGGTGGGAGCAAAGAGGGAAACCACACAAAGGGTAGGAGGAGTGGTCCCACCCGGCATGCACCACCCCTAAGGTGTTGCCTGCGAGGTGGACACTCCATTTCATTTTCCTCCATCATAGATGTAAGGAAGGGAAATAGCCAATCAGGGTTAAAGAAGGGACCTTTTCCTACAGGAAGTGGTCACTCTAGTGGGTGTGGCCACCCAAAGGTAAATGTCCCATTGGACACTATCCGGTAGCCCCTAAAACGCCCAATAAAATCAGTGTTGAGTGGGCATTACAGGACCAAGAAATCAGATTCGAAGGACACAAAGAAGACCAACACAAAGAAGCTCCAAGGCATGAGAACTGCGGACCTGCTGCACAAAGAAAAGGTGCGAAACCGTGCCTGCTGCACCCAGGATTAATACCTGCGTTGATGTACGCTGGCGATGCTGATTTGATCACAAGGGCATCATTGGGTCTATAAAGGTTATTGGATGCCTTTGTGGGTTTAATGGATCCCCTGGACCTTTCGACAAAAAAAATTCAAAATCGCACACAATGGTGATTGGTCAGTGGAAGACAGCGAAGACAAAATGTTTCGATAACTGTGTTGAACTATCCCATATTTGGGTGTTTTGTTAGACGAACGAGGGTCTTGGATCCCTCAAATGGCTCTGAATAAGAACACCATGTGAAGAGCAGCTGCAGCAACAGCAGATGTTGCCAGGAGGCTTGGAGCTAAGCAGTTGCAGGCCTTGATTAAAGTACTCTATGGCATTCTAAGGGTGTTATCTTTGAGGATATAAAGAAAGTACTGAGATGCAAAGGGTAGATAGGTTTTTGTGAAGCCTCTTGGCAGTCCCTGCTAGCAATCTGGCGTTTGTGATATATGAAGAACTTACCATAGGGTATTTATCGGACCTTATTGCTCTGGCAATGCGATGGCTTCGAATTTGGGCAAACCTGGCTACTGTCCTTAATCATTTATTGCTTAACGACTGTCCACTATTGGAGAATGGGCTCTTAATCCCTTGGCTTGGATACGTAAAGATTGGTTAGTGAAGGTGGGCCCTCCTGATCTTTTCAACCATCCTAAAACTGTGAGGAAAATTGATTTATTGGAGATCAAGAACTTGTCTCTTTCATTCATGGCTGTGGAAAGAGAAGGCAGGGAGCTTACCAAACCCTCAGTGAGAGCACATACTCTGCTGACGGGCCCAGCAATTGAGCAGTATTTGGTGACACTTAATAATCCTTACCATCGATTTTTATTGACGAGATTCAGTTTAAACATGATTTATTGGTTCTTACCTGTCTCCAAAGGCTTTAAAAAATTGAGGAGTTGGCCCTTTGCACCTGCAATAACTTCTCTGTACATGGCGTTACGTATTTTTAATTATTTTGCGTGTTTTATCAGGCATTAAGAAAGTGTTTTATTATGCCATTGTCAAAAGGAATAGACTTCCAACAAAGTAAGCCAGCACTGCTCTACCTGCAACTGCTTTCGTCCCCCTGGTTACTTTTGGCGCTGCAAGCTTTCTGGCGGGGGCTCCTGGAGTTAGGAAAAAACCTTTTAGATGTTAGAATGTGCTTCACATGGGATAACTTAGGGAATCGATTTGTGTTAAGGATGTCAAATTTTGTTGCACTGGAGTATCCCTTTTAAATTGTTCTTAATGACTTTTACTTTCAGGTTGTGTGTCTTCGAACAGGATATGTGGTCAAACGCTATTATCTGTTTACTTGTGGTGTATTCTGTACTTCTTATGGTTTTAAATCACCGAATAAAGTATTGCTGACTGGTCACGTCTTGATAATCACATAATAGCCCAGAGTGTTAATGCGTCTGTTACCGAGCATAGCATGTAACATGCATATTACAGATTGGCACTGTATGTCAGATCCGTGAGCTTGTTGCAGAGCTCCTTGAGGTACCTCTAAATTGCACCCTTGTTCTGACTTTTGGGCCTTTTGAAAGCATCGCTCTGTACGTGAAGGGCATACTGGTGAAACCCTGCATATTTGACTTAATATTTTGTTATTTAAAGGATTCGAAATTAGACTGAGCATGGTACTAATAAACATGCATTACGTTTGGATTGTGTGCTACATTAAGGGTTATTACGCTGCAGCATTCTCCAGGCTTTGAGATTGCTGCTTTCTCTGGAGGTTTGGTGGCAGACTTCTTGCTTGCTGCAGCTGAAATCTGATGTTCAGTGAGGGCATGAACATTAATGTGAAGTCACCAAAATGCCGGAGTTAGCGTAAATGACATCGCACGCCGACCAGGCGCTGTTTGTCCTTAAATGTCAGTGTCAGACAGGTGTTTAGAGCAGGTGTTTACACACGGTCTCGCAGATAAACACATCCACCTGCAAGCATGCACACAACCTACATTTAAAACCGTGTTCCTCAACAAGGATTTCGCTTTCTTCTAGTTCATCGACATAGAAGCAGGGAGAGGTAGACTTCTGTGGGAATGAGCTGTGTGGGTAGAGTGCTCGCTTGGCATGCGAAAAGTAGCGGGATCGATACCAGCCTTCTCCAAATGTATTCGTCTGACTTTTTTCATTGCCTTTATTTATTTGTTTTTCAACATTCTTAATGTCAAGAGATGCCCATTTCGTTCATTATAATGAAATTAAGAGAAGTTTCATTTTCTTTAAAGTCATGTGTGATTCGGTACCACTGGGTATTTGGAATGCTGTTGTTTGTCATGTATACGAAGGAATGAAAGTGGGAAAAGTTTATTTCGGGAAACTGAGAAGAGGAGCTCTCTCAAGGGTACGGTACATGGGGACTAAAGGCTTTCTGTTTGCCGCCCTTCTCTTTTTAGGAGTTCCCAAAAGAAACTTTTGCCACTTTCCTCAGTACGCATATAGAACCAATTTCTCAGAGTCCCATTTAACTTAAAAAAACATGAAACGTCTCTTAGTGTAATGAAAGGAACGGAATGGACAGGTCTTGACATTAGGAATGTGTCCAAACAAATAATGGCGATTAAGAATGTAAAAGAGACTCACTTGGAGAATGCGGGCATCGATCCCGCTACCTCTCGCATGCTAAGCGAGCGCTCTACCATTTGAGCTAATTCCCCTCTCTGTCACACTGGTCCTTCCAGTTCTGTTTGGCACATTTCGAAGTGCGCATGTGCATCAGGCCAACACTGCCTCATCTGGTCTTTGGTCGTCCTCTCCTTAAAGGAGTAGAAAGAGGTGACAAGTACCAGCACAAGGATGTTCTATTATCTCCATCAGTGGCTCAGCTGTCAGTGCAGACTCTTGGGAAACAATTTTCACGCGGAGAGAGGGAAGAGCGAAAGACGCAATTTAAGTGGGACTTGTGGAGTGCCTTCACTTTATGTGCAAGATGAGATGAAGTGCAATGCCTGTTTTACAGAAGATGCCTCTTTTGATTTTTTTTTTTCGATGACGCTCTTGCACTGGATGGTTTCTTCACAAATAAAAAGGTTTTAAACAAAATCCCATGTGTGCTGAGCTTCCATCAGATGATGCACGTTATCTTGGAGGGGAAACGTTACCTGCAGGGGAATTAGGTCAAATGGTAACTACATGTACTTGGCAGCTGCTAAACCTGCTGCCATAGAAAAGTGTCTGACACACGAGGTTGCGGCATATTGGGATTTTTTATGAAGGGGGGGCTCTCTTCCCGCACGTATTGGGGAAATGGAGCAGTCCAAGACTGTTTGGGCTGCATTTGGGCTACCTAGGGCATCTTACCACTCTCCGGTTATGTAACCGGACATTTTACGTCGATGGCCACCACTTTGGCAAGGCGACACAGTAGCTGGGGGCATTCTGGACTTGAGAGTTTTTTCACCTTAACAGTTATCTGTTCGTTGGGTGCTTCAGTGTAAATCACAAGATATATATATATATTTATAGGATCATGTTTTTTTCTTACTGGCATGGCCGACGAAAAAGTACGGCACCATTGAGGCTCCTGCAGGAGGCTAGCAGACTCGACTTGCTGGCGGAAAACATGTGCGTTGAGGGGCAGCCCATGAGTCGAGTGGCAGCAGGAGTAACGGTGGCAGTAATCCCGTGTTTGCGACTGCATCCCGAAGCAAAATCAGGCTGGCAGTTGAACGGGAGAAGCCGCTCCCGGTATCGGAGAGCGGCCTCAGGGGTCAGGGCAGGCTGCGCGTTGCACATGCAAGAGCAGGCGGCACAGGCAAAGCCCTGTTGAAGGTGGGGTATAGTGGCGAAGGTGGAGAGAGCAGCGCAGAGACGTTTAAAGTGCTGCTTTCCCCAGGACATGGTCGATCAGTTGGGGGGGGAGGGTAGGCAGTAGGCGGGGCTTTGGGGAACTCCTGGGGCAAAGTGGTGAAAGGTAGAGGCAGAGTCGGGCGGAGGGGCGGAAGAGGGATGGCAAAAGCATGGATCCAGAGGCAAAAAGAGAGAAAAATAGATAAGGTGGTTGATTTTAAAAAAAGAGCACATTTCGCACATTTTAATCCCACACTTTATGAAAACGTGGAGGACGAGGCTGCACTAAAGGATAAAGAGAGAGGGGAGGCAAGATTTGTGTGTGAGAAAAGGCCTATTTTTGACTTGGTTAGCCCACACTTTTTGCCTGATATTTGAAGTAGCCTAGACATTGCAGTGCCCAGGACCCCTGCTAACCATGATCCCTGAGCCAGAGCTTTCCCTAAAACTGTTGTGATGCATTGGCATAATTGGATACACCCTTAGCTACCACTATAAGTCCCTTGTAAAAGGGTACATAGGTACCCAGCGCATGGGGCATTATTGGTAAGCCCCCTAGGACAGTATCACTGATTGTGGATCTCTCCAGGGCCATGTATCCTGATGCACCCAGCACTGCCATTGCAGGCTGAGTGTCCTGGTGCAAACCTAAAACAGAGACGCGACATGGCACACTACCTGTCTGCCCCTGTCCACCATACGTTGCATTTAATATGGTTAAGACACCCCTCTGGAAGGCCTTACAGCCCTATTGCAGAGTGCATCATATTATATGTGAGGGCATACCTGCATGTGCAATATGCCCCCACTGTGTCCTTGGCAAACCTGGGACATAGTGAGTGAACAGAGCAGCCATTTTAATACATGTGCTGGACACTGGCCAACACGAGTTTCTCAGCGACACGAGGGGCACTCTGAACCCTAGGTTGTTTGATATCAAACAACTCAGAATGATAAATCCAAACTGGTACCAGTATTGGAATTACCCCTAAATGTACCCGGGAGGGTGGAGGGGTCACCTTAGAAGTGCTTCCTGCAAAAGCTAACTACCCTGGCATGGTTGCTGACTGGTTCTATCCAGCCTGCTACCTCCAGACCCAAGGGGAGAGTCCTATCTCTCTGGTTTGTAAAACAATTCCCTTCCTGGGTGGAGGTGCTAACACCCCCTCTCACAGGAATGTGCACTGCCCTGGTGGTGAGCTTCAAAGGGCTTAGAGGCTTTGAAACTTGACTCCCAGGCCTGCTGCTAGCAGCAGATGGTCAGCCCCTTTGCAAACCCCCACTTTTGGTGGGAGCAAAGAGGGAAACCACACAAAGGGTAGGAGGAGTGGTCCCACCCGGCATGCACCACCCCTAAGGTGTTGCCTGCGAGGTGGACACTCCATTTCATTTTCCTCCATCATAGATGTAAGGAAGGGAAATAGCCAATCAGGGTTAAAGAAGGGACCTTTTCCTACAGGAAGTGGTCACTGTAGTGGGTGTGGCCACCCAAAGGTAAATGTCCCATTGGACACTATCCGGTAGCCCCTAAAACGCCCAATAAAATCAGTGTTGAGTGGGCATTACAGGACCAAGAAATCAGATTCGAAGGACACAAAGAAGACCAACACAAAGAAGCTCCAAGGCATGAGAACTGCGGACCTGCTGCACAAAGAAAAGGTGCGAAACCGTGCCTGCTGCACCCAGGATTAATACCTGCGTTGATGTACGCTGGCGATGCTGTTTTGATCACAAGGGCATCATTGGGTCTATAAAGGTTATTGGATGCCTTTGTGGGTTTAATGGATCCCCTGGACCTTTCGACAAAAAAAATTCAAAATCGCACACAATGGTGATTGGTCAGTGGAAGACAGCGAAGACAAAATGTTTCGATAACTGTGTTGAACTATCCCATATTTGGGTGTTTTGTTAGACGAACGAGGGTCTTGGAACCCTCAAATGGCTCTGAAAAAGAACACCATGTGAAGAGCAGCTGCAGCAACAGCAGATGTTGCCAGGAGGCTTGGAGCTAAGCAGTTGCAGGCCTTGATTAAAGTACTCTATGGCATTCTAAGGGTGTTATCTTTGAGGATATAAAGAAAGTACTGAGATGCAAAGGGTAGATAGGTTTTTGTGAAGCCTCTTGGCAGTCCCTGCTAGCAATCTGGCGTTTGTGATATATGAAGAACTTACCATAGGGTATTTATCGGACCTTATTGCTCTGGCAATGCGATGGCTTCGAATTTGGGCAAACCTGGCTACTGTCCTTAATCATTTATTGCTTAACGACTGTCCACTATTGGAGAATGGGCTCTTAATCCCTTGGCTTGGATACGTAAAGATTGGTTAGTGAAGGTGGGCCCTCCTGATCTTTTCAACCATCCTAAAACTGTGAGGAAAATTGATTTATTGGAGATCAAGAACTTGTCTCTTTCATTCATGGCTGTGGAAAGAGAAGGCAGGGAGCTTACCAAACCCTCAGTGAGAGCACATACTCTGCTGACGGGCCCAGCAATTGAGCAGTATTTGGTGACACTTAATAATCCTTACCATCGATTTTTATTGACGAGATTCAGTTTAAACATGATTTATTGGTTCTTACCTGTCTCCAAAGGCTTTAAAAAATTGAGGAGTTGGCCCTTTGCACCTGCAATAACTTCTCTGTACATGGCGTTACGTATTTTTAATTATTTTGCGTGTTTTATCAGGCATTAAGAAAGTGTTTTATTATGCCATTGTCAAAAGGAATAGACTTCCAACAAAGTAAGCCAGCACTGCTCTACCTGCAACTGCTTTCGTCCCCCTGGTTACTTTTGGCGCTGCAAGCTTTCTGGCGGGGGCTCCTGGAGTTAGGAAAAAACCTTTTAGATGTTAGAATGTGCTTCACATGGGATAACTTAGGGAATCGATTTGTGTTAAGGATGTCAAATTTTGTTGCACTGGAGTATCCCTTTTAAATTGTTCTTAATGACTTTTACTTTCAGGTTGTGTGTCTTCGAACAGGATATGTGGTCAAACGCTATTATCTGTTTACTTGTGGTGTATTCTGTACTTCTTATGGTTTTAAATCACCGAATAAAGTATTGCTGACTGGTCACTTCTTGATAATCACATAATAGCCCAGAGTGTTAATGCGTCTGTTACCGAACATAGCATGTAACATGCATATTACAGATTCGCACTGTATGTCAGATCCGTGAGCTTGTTGCAGAGCTCCTTGAGGTACCTCTAAATTGCACCCTTGATCTGACTTTTGGGCCTTTTGAAAGCATCGCTCTGTACGTGAAGGGCATACTGGTGAAACCCTGCATATTTGACTTAATATTTTGTTATTTAAAGGATTCGAAATTAGACTGAGCATGGTACTAATAAACATGCATTAAGTTTGGATTGTGTGCTACATTAAGGGTTATTACGCTGCAGTATTCTCCAGGCTTTGAGATTGCTGCTTTCTCTGGAGGTTTGGTGGCAGACTTCTTGCTTGCTGCAGCTGAAATCTGATGTTCAGTGAGGGCATGAACATTAATGTGAAGTCACCAAAATGCCGGAGTTAGCGTAAATGACATCGCACGCCGACCAGGCGCTGTTTGTCCTTAAATGTCAGTGTCAGACAGGTGTTTAGAGCAGGTGTTTACACACGGTCTCGCAGATAAACACATCCACCTGCAAGCATGCACACAACCTACATTTAAAACCGTGTTCCTGAACAAGGATTTCGCTTTCTTCTACTTCATCGACATAGAAGCAGGGAGAGGTAGACTTCTGTGGGAATGAGCTGTGTGGGTAGAGTGCTCGCTTGGCATGCGAAAAGTAGTCGGATCGATACCAGCCTTCTCCAAATGTATTCGTCTGACTTTTTTCATTGCCTTTATTTATTTGTTTTTCAACATTCTTAATGTCAAGAGATGCCCATTTCGTTCATTATAATGAAATTAAGAGAAGTTTCATTTTCTTTAAAGTCATGTGTGATTCGGTACCACTGGGTATTTGGAATGCTGTTGTTTGTCATGTATACGAAGGAATGAAAGTGGGAAAAGTTTATTTCGGGAAACTGAGAAGAGGAGCTCTCTCAAGGGTACGGTACATGGGGACTAAAGGCTTTCTGTTTGCCGCCCTTCTCTTTTTAGGAGTTCCCAAAAGAAACTTTTGCCACTTTCCTCAGTACGCATATAGAACCAATTTCTCAGAGTCCCATTTAACTTAAAAAAACATGAAACGTCTCTTAGTGTAATGAAAGGAACGGAATGGACAGGTCTTGACATTAGGAATGTGTCCAAACAAATAATGGCGATTAAGAATGTAAAAGAGACTCACTAGGAGAATGCTGGCATCGATCCCGCTACCTCTCGCATGCTAAGCGAGCGCTCTACCATTTGAGCTAATTCCCCTCTCTGACACACTGGTCCTACCAGTTCTCTTTGGCACATTTCGAAGTGCGCATGTGCATCAGGCCAACACTGCCTCATCTGGTCTTTGGTCGTCCTCTCCTTAAAGGAGTAGAAAGAGGTGACAAGTACCAGCACAAGGATGTTCTATTATCTCCATCAGTGGCTCAGCTGTCAGTGCAGACTCTTGGGAAACAATTTTCACGAGGAGAGAGGGAAGAGCGAAAGACGCAATTTAAGTGGGACTTGTGGAGTGCCTTCACTTTAAGTGCAAGATGAGATGAAGTGCAATGCCTGTTTTACAGAAGATGCCTCTTTTGATTTTTTTTTTTCGATGACGCTCTTGCACTGGATGGTTTCTTCACAAATAAAAAGGTTTTAAACAAAATCCCATGTGTGCTGAGCTTCCATCAGATGATGCACGTTATCTTGGAGGGGAAACGTTACCTGCAGGGGAATTAGGTCAAATGGTAACTACATGTACTTGGCAGCTGCTAAACCTGCTGCCATAGAAAAGTGTCTGACACACGAGGTTGCGGCATATTGGGATTTTTTATGAAGGGGGGGGCTCTCTTCCCGCACGTATTGGGGAAATGGAGCAGTCCAAGACTGTTTGGGCTGCATTTGGGCTACCTAGGGCATCTTACCACTCTCCGGTTATGTAACCGGACATTTTACGTCGATGGCCACCACTTTGGCAAGGCGACACAGTAGCTGGGGGCATTCTGGACTTGAGAGTTTTTTCACCTTAACAGTTATCTGTTCGTTGGGTGCTTCAGTGTAAATCACAAGATATATATATATATTTATAGGATCATGTTTTTTTCTTACTGGCATGGCCGACGAAAAAGTACGGCACCATTGAGGCTCCTGCAGGAGGCTAGCAGACTCGACTTGCTGGCGGAAAACATGTGCGTTGAGGGGCAGCCCATGAGTCGAGTGGCAGCAGGAGTAACGGTGGCAGTAATCCCGTGTTTGCGACTGCATCCCGAAGCAAAATCAGGCTGGCAGTTGAACGGGAGAAGCCGCTCCCGGTATCGGAGAGCGGCCTCAGGGGTCAGGGCAGGCTGCGCGTTGCACATGCAAGAGCAGGCGGCACAGGCAAAGCCCTGTTGAAGGTGGGGTATAGTGGCGAAGGTGGAGAGAGCAGCGCAGAGACGTTTAAAGTGCTGCTTTCCCCAGGACATGGTCGATCAGTTGGGGGGGGAGGGTAGGCAGTAGGCGGGGCTTTGGGGAACTCCTGGGGCAAAGTGGTGAAAGGTAGAGGCAGAGTCGGGCGGAGGGGCGGAAGAGGGATGGCAAAAGCATGGATCCAGAGGCAAAAAGAGAGAAAAATAGATAAGGTGGTTGATTTTAAAAAAAGAGCACATTTCGCACATTTTAATCCCACACTTTATGAAAACGTGGAGGACGAGGCTGCACTAAAGGATAAAGAGAGAGGGGAGGCAAGATTTGTGTGTGAGAAAAGGCCTATTTTTGACTTGGTTAGCCCACACTTTTTGCCTGATATTTGAAGTAGCCTAGACATTGCAGTGCCCAGGACCCCTGCTAACCATGATCCCTGAGCCAGAGCTTTCCCTAAAACTGTTGTGATGCATTGGCATAATTGGATACACCCTTAGCTACCACTATAAGTCCCTTGTAAAAGGGTACATAGGTACCCAGCGCATGGGGCATTATTGGTAAGCCCCCTAGGACAGTATCACTGATTGTGGATCTCTCCAGGGCCATGTATCCTGATGCACCCAGCACTGCCATTGCAGGCTGAGTGTCCTGGTGCAAACCTAAAACAGAGACGCGACATGGCACACTACCTGTCTGCCCCTGTCCACCATACGTTGCATTTAATATGGTTAAGACACCCCTCTGGAAGGCCTTACAGCCCTATTGCAGAGTGCATCATATTATATGTGAGGGCATACCTGCATGTGCAATATGCCCCCACTGTGTCCTTGGCAAACCTGGGACATAGTGAGTGAACAGAGCAGCCATTTTAATACATGTGCTGGACACTGGCCAACACGAGTTTCTCAGCGACACGAGGGGCACTCTGAACCCTAGGTTGTTTGATATCAAACAACTCAGAATGATAAATCCAAACTGGTACCAGTATTGGAATTACCCCTAAATGTACCCGGGAGGGTGGAGGGGTCACCTTAGAAGTGCTTCCTGCAAAAGCTAACTACCCTGGCATGGTTGCTGACTGGTTCTATCCAGCCTGCTACCTCCAGACCCAAGGGGAGAGTCCTATCTCTCTGGTTTGTAAAACAATTCCCTTCCTGGGTGGAGGTGCTAACACCCCCTCTCACAGGAATGTGCACTGCCCTGGTGGTGAGCTTCAAAGGGCTTAGAGGCTTTGAAACTTGACTCCCAGGCCTGCTGCTAGCAGCAGATGGTCAGCCCCTTTGCAAACCCCCACTTTTGGTGGGAGCAAAGAGGGAAACCACACAAAGGGTAGGAGGAGTGGTCCCACCCGGCATGCACCACCCCTAAGGTGTTGCCTGCGAGGTGGACACTCCATTTCATTTTCCTCCATCATAGATGTAAGGAAGGGAAATAGCCAATCAGGGTTAAAGAAGGGACCTTTTCCTACAGGAAGTGGTCACTGTAGTGGGTGTGGCCACCCAAAGGTAAATGTCCCATTGGACACTATCCGGTAGCCCCTAAAACGCCCAATAAAATCAGTGTTGAGTGGGCATTACAGGACCAAGAAATCAGATTCGAAGGACACAAAGAAGACCAACACAAAGAAGCTCCAAGGCATGAGAACTGCGGACCTGCTGCACAAAGAAAAGGTGCGAAACCGTGCCTGCTGCACCCAGGATTAATACCTGCGTTGATGTACGCTGGCGATGCTGTTTTGATCACAAGGGCATCATTGGGTCTATAAAGGTTATTGGATGCCTTTGTGGGTTTAATGGATCCCCTGGACCTTTCGACAAAAAAAATTCAAAATCGCACACAATGGTGATTGGTCAGTGGAAGACAGCGAAGACAAAATGTTTCGATAACTGTGTTGAACTATCCCATATTTGGGTGTTTTGTTAGACGAACGAGGGTCTTGGAACCCTCAAATGGCTCTGAAAAAGAACACCATGTGAAGAGCAGCTGCAGCAACAGCAGATGTTGCCAGGAGGCTTGGAGCTAAGCAGTTGCAGGCCTTGATTAAAGTACTCTATGGCATTCTAAGGGTGTTATCTTTGAGGATATAAAGAAAGTACTGAGATGCAAAGGGTAGATAGGTTTTTGTGAAGCCTCTTGGCAGTCCCTGCTAGCAATCTGGCGTTTGTGATATATGAAGAACTTACCATAGGGTATTTATCGGACCTTATTGCTCTGGCAATGCGATGGCTTCGAATTTGGGCAAACCTGGCTACTGTCCTTAATCATTTATTGCTTAACGACTGTCCACTATTGGAGAATGGGCTCTTAATCCCTTGGCTTGGATACGTAAAGATTGGTTAGTGAAGGTGGGCCCTCCTGATCTTTTCAACCATCCTAAAACTGTGAGGAAAATTGATTTATTGGAGATCAAGAACTTGTCTCTTTCATTCATGGCTGTGGAAAGAGAAGGCAGGGAGCTTACCAAACCCTCAGTGAGAGCACATACTCTGCTGACGGGCCCAGCAATTGAGCAGTATTTGGTGACACTTAATAATCCTTACCATCGATTTTTATTGACGAGATTCAGTTTAAACATGATTTATTGGTTCTTACCTGTCTCCAAAGGCTTTAAAAAATTGAGGAGTTGGCCCTTTGCACCTGCAATAACTTCTCTGTACATGGCGTTACGTATTTTTAATTATTTTGCGTGTTTTATCAGGCATTAAGAAAGTGTTTTATTATGCCATTGTCAAAAGGAATAGACTTCCAACAAAGTAAGCCAGCACTGCTCTACCTGCAACTGCTTTCGTCCCCCTGGTTACTTTTGGCGCTGCAAGCTTTCTGGCGGGGGCTCCTGGAGTTAGGAAAAAACCTTTTAGATGTTAGAATGTGCTTCACATGGGATAACTTAGGGAATCGATTTGTGTTAAGGATGTCAAATTTTGTTGCACTGGAGTATCCCTTTTAAATTGTTCTTAATGACTTTTACTTTCAGGTTGTGTGTCTTCGAACAGGATATGTGGTCAAACGCTATTATCTGTTTACTTGTGGTGTATTCTGTACTTCTTATGGTTTTAAATCACCGAATAAAGTATTGCTGACTGGTCACTTCTTGATAATCACATAATAGCCCAGAGTGTTAATGCGTCTGTTACCGAACATAGCATGTAACATGCATATTACAGATTCGCACTGTATGTCAGATCCGTGAGCTTGTTGCAGAGCTCCTTGAGGTACCTCTAAATTGCACCCTTGATCTGACTTTTGGGCCTTTTGAAAGCATCGCTCTGTACGTGAAGGGCATACTGGTGAAACCCTGCATATTTGACTTAATATTTTGTTATTTAAAGGATTCGAAATTAGACTGAGCATGGTACTAATAAACATGCATTAAGTTTGGATTGTGTGCTACATTAAGGGTTATTACGCTGCAGTATTCTCCAGGCTTTGAGATTGCTGCTTTCTCTGGAGGTTTGGTGGCAGACTTCTTGCTTGCTGCAGCTGAAATCTGATGTTCAGTGAGGGCATGAACATTAATGTGAAGTCACCAAAATGCCGGAGTTAGCGTAAATGACATCGCACGCCGACCAGGCGCTGTTTGTCCTTAAATGTCAGTGTCAGACAGGTGTTTAGAGCAGGTGTTTACACACGGTCTCGCAGATAAACACATCCACCTGCAAGCATGCACACAACCTACATTTAAAACCGTGTTCCTGAACAAGGATTTCGCTTTCTTCTACTTCATCGACATAGAAGCAGGGAGAGGTAGACTTCTGTGGGAATGAGCTGTGTGGGTAGAGTGCTCGCTTGGCATGCGAAAAGTAGTCGGATCGATACCAGCCTTCTCCAAATGTATTCGTCTGACTTTTTTCATTGCCTTTATTTATTTGTTTTTCAACATTCTTAATGTCAAGAGATGCCCATTTCGTTCATTATAATGAAATTAAGAGAAGTTTCATTTTCTTTAAAGTCATGTGTGATTCGGTACCACTGGGTATTTGGAATGCTGTTGTTTGTCATGTATACGAAGGAATGAAAGTGGGAAAAGTTTATTTCGGGAAACTGAGAAGAGGAGCTCTCTCAAGGGTACGGTACATGGGGACTAAAGGCTTTCTGTTTGCCGCCCTTCTCTTTTTAGGAGTTCCCAAAAGAAACTTTTGCCACTTTCCTCAGTACGCATATAGAACCAATTTCTCAGAGTCCCATTTAACTTAAAAAAACATGAAACGTCTCTTAGTGTAATGAAAGGAACGGAATGGACAGGTCTTGACATTAGGAATGTGTCCAAACAAATAATGGCGATTAAGAATGTAAAAGAGACTCACTAGGAGAATGCTGGCATCGATCCCGCTACCTCTCGCATGCTAAGCGAGCGCTCTACCATTTGAGCTAATTCCCCTCTCTGACACACTGGTCCTACCAGTTCTCTTTGGCACATTTCGAAGTGCGCATGTGCATCAGGCCAACACTGCCTCATCTGGTCTTTGGTCGTCCTCTCCTTAAAGGAGTAGAAAGAGGTGACAAGTACCAGCACAAGGATGTTCTATTATCTCCATCAGTGGCTCAGCTGTCAGTGCAGACTCTTGGGAAACAATTTTCACGAGGAGAGAGGGAAGAGCGAAAGACGCAATTTAAGTGGGACTTGTGGAGTGCCTTCACTTTAAGTGCAAGATGAGATGAAGTGCAATGCCTGTTTTACAGAAGATGCCTCTTTTGATTTTTTTTTTTCGATGACGCTCTTGCACTGGATGGTTTCTTCACAAATAAAAAGGTTTTAAACAAAATCCCATGTGTGCTGAGCTTCCATCAGATGATGCACGTTATCTTGGAGGGGAAACGTTACCTGCAGGGGAATTAGGTCAAATGGTAACTACATGTACTTGGCAGCTGCTAAACCTGCTGCCATAGAAAAGTGTCTGACACACGAGGTTGCGGCATATTGGGATTTTTTATGAAGGGGGGGGCTCTCTTCCCGCACGTATTGGGGAAATGGAGCAGTCCAAGACTGTTTGGGCTGCATTTGGGCTACCTAGGGCATCTTACCACTCTCCGGTTATGTAACCGGACATTTTACGTCGATGGCCACCACTTTGGCAAGGCGACACAGTAGCTGGGGGCATTCTGGACTTGAGAGTTTTTTCACCTTAACAGTTATCTGTTCGTTGGGTGCTTCAGTGTAAATCACAAGATATATATATATATTTATAGGATCATGTTTTTTTCTTACTGGCATGGCCGACGAAAAAGTACGGCACCATTGAGGCTCCTGCAGGAGGCTAGCAGACTCGACTTGCTGGCGGAAAACATGTGCGTTGAGGGGCAGCCCATGAGTCGAGTGGCAGCAGGAGTAACGGTGGCAGTAATCCCGTGTTTGCGACTGCATCCCGAAGCAAAATCAGGCTGGCAGTTGAACGGGAGAAGCCGCTCCCGGTATCGGAGAGCGGCCTCAGGGGTCAGGGCAGGCTGCGCGTTGCACATGCAAGAGCAGGCGGCACAGGCAAAGCCCTGTTGAAGGTGGGGTATAGTGGCGAAGGTGGAGAGAGCAGCGCAGAGACGTTTAAAGTGCTGCTTTCCCCAGGACATGGTCGATCAGTTGGGGGGGGGGGGGGGTAGGCAGTAGGCGGGGCTTTGGGGAACTCCTGGGGCAAAGTGGTGAAAGGTAGAGGCAGAGTCGGGCGGAGGGGCGGAAGAGGGATGGCAAAAGCATGGATCCAGAGGCAAAAAGAGAGAAAAATAGATAAGGTGGTTGATTTTAAAAAAAGAGCACATTTCGCACATTTTAATCCCACACTTTATGAAAACGTGGAGGCCGAGGCTGCACTAAAGGATAAAGAGAGAGGGGAGGCAAGATTTGTGTGTGAGAAAAGGCCTATTTTTGACTTGGTTAGCCCACACTTTTTGCCTGATATTTGAAGTAGCCTAGACATTGCAGTGCCCAGGACCCCTGCTAACCATGATCCCTGAGCCAGAGCTTTCCCTAAAACTGTTGTGATGCATTGGCATAATTGGATACACCCTTAGCTACCACTATAAGTCCCTTGTAAAAGGGTACATAGGTACCCAGCGCATGGGGCATTATTGGTAAGCCCCCTAGGACAGTATCACTGATTGTGGATCTCTCCAGGGCCATGTATCCAGATGCACCCAGCACTGCCATTGCAGGCTGAGTGTCCTGGTGCAAACCTAAAACAGAGACGCGACATGGCACACTACCTGTCTGCCCCTGTCCACCATACGTTGCATTTAATATGGTTAAGACACCCCTCTGGAAGGCCTTACAGCCCTATTGCAGAGTGCATCATATTATATGTGAGGGCATACCTGCATGTGCAATATGCCCCCACTGTGTCCTTGGCAAACCTGGGACATAGTGAGTGAACAGAGCAGCCATTTTAATACATGTGCTGGACACTGGCCAACACGAGTTTCTCAGCGACACGAGGGGCACTCTGAACCCTAGGTTGTTTGATATCAAACAACTCAGAATGATAAATCCAAACTGGTACCAGTATTGGAATTACCCCTAAATGTACCCGGGAGGGTGGAGGGGTCACCTTAGAAGTGCTTCCTGCAAAAGCTAACTACCCTGGCATGGTTGCTGACTGGTTCTATCCAGCCTGCTACCTCCAGACCCAAGGGGAGAGTCCTATCTCTCTGGTTTGTAAAACAATTCCCTTCCTGGGTGGAGGTGCTAACACCCCCTCTCACAGGAATGTGCACTGCCCTGGTGGTGAGCTTCAAAGGGCTTAGAGGCTTTGAAACTTGACTCCCAGGCCTGCTGCTAGCAGCAGATGGTCAGCCCCTTTGCAAACCCCCACTTTTGGTGGGAGCAAAGAGGGAAACCACACAAAGGGTAGGAGGAGTGGTCCCACCCGGCATGCACCACCCCTAAGGTGTTGCCTGCGAGGTGGACACTCCATTTCATTTTCCTCCATCATAGATGTAAGGAAGGGAAATAGCCAATCAGGGTTAAAGAAGGGACCTTTTCCTACAGGAAGTGGTCACTGTAGTGGGTGTGGCCACCCAAAGGTAAATGTCCCATTGGACACTATCCGGTAGCCCCTAAAACGCCCAATAAAATCAGTGTTGAGTGGGCATTACAGGACCAAGAAATCAGATTCGAAGGACACAAAGAAGACCAACACAAAGAAGCTCCAAGGCATGAGAACTGCGGACCTGCTGCACAAAGAAAAGGTGCGAAACCGTGCCTGCTGCACCCAGGATTAATACCTGCGTTGATGTACGCTGGCGATGCTGTTTTGATCACAAGGGCATCATTGGGTCTATAAAGGTTATTGGATGCCTTTGTGGGTTTAATGGATCCCCTGGACCTTTCGACAAAAAAAATTCAAAATCGCACACAATGGTGATTGGTCAGTGGAAGACAGCGAAGACAAAATGTTTCGATAACTGTGTTGAACTATCCCATATTTGGGTGTTTTGTTAGACGAACGAGGGTCTTGGAACCCTCAAATGGCTCTGAAAAAGAACACCATGTGAAGAGCAGCTGCAGCAACAGCAGATGTTGCCAGGAGGCTTGGAGCTAAGCAGTTGCAGGCCTTGATTAAAGTACTCTATGGCATTCTAAGGGTGTTATCTTTGAGGATATAAAGAAAGTACTGAGATGCAAAGGGTAGATAGGTTTTTGTGAAGCCTCTTGGCAGTCCCTGCTAGCAATCTGGCGTTTGTGATATATGAAGAACTTACCATAGGGTATTTATCGGACCTTATTGCTCTGGCAATGCGATGGCTTCGAATTTGGGCAAACCTGGCTACTGTCCTTAATCATTTATTGCTTAACGACTGTCCACTATTGGAGAATGGGCTCTTAATCCCTTGGCTTGGATACGTAAAGATTGGTTAGTGAAGGTGGGCCCTCCTGATCTTTTCAACCATCCTAAAACTGTGAGGAAAATTGATTTATTGGAGATCAAGAACTTGTCTCTTTCATTCATGGCTGTGGAAAGAGAAGGCAGGGAGCTTACCAAACCCTCAGTGAGAGCACATACTCTGCTGACGGGCCCAGCAATTGAGCAGTATTTGGTGACACTTAATAATCCTTACCATCGATTTTTATTGACGAGATTCAGTTTAAACATGATTTATTGGTTCTTACCTGTCTCCAAAGGCTTTAAAAAATTGAGGAGTTGGCCCTTTGCACCTGCAATAACTTCTCTGTACATGGCGTTACGTATTTTTAATTATTTTGCGTGTTTTATCAGGCATTAAGAAAGTGTTTTATTATGCCATTGTCAAAAGGAATAGACTTCCAACAAAGTAAGCCAGCACTGCTCTACCTGCAACTGCTTTCGTCCCCCTGGTTACTTTTGGCGCTGCAAGCTTTCTGGCGGGGGCTCCTGGAGTTAGGAAAAAACCTTTTAGATGTTAGAATGTGCTTCACATGGGATAACTTAGGGAATCGATTTTTGTTAAGGATGTCAAATTTTGTTGCACTGGAGTATCCCTTTTAAATTGTTCTTAATGACTTTTACTTTCAGGTTGTGTGTCTTCGAACAGGATATGTGGTCAAACGCTATTATCTGTTTACTTGTGGTGTATTCTGTACTTCTTATGGTTTTAAATCACCGAATAAAGTATTGCTGACTGGTCACTTCTTGATAATCACATAATAGCCCAGAGTGTTAATGCGTCTGTTACCGAACATAGCATGTAACATGCATATTACAGATTCGCACTGTATGTCAGATCCGTGAGCTTGTTGCAGAGCTCCTTGAGGTACCTCTAAATTGCACCCTTGATCTGACTTTTGGGCCTTTTGAAAGCATCGCTCTGTACGTGAAGGGCATACTGGTGAAACCCTGCATATTTGACTTAATATTTTGTTATTTAAAGGATTCGAAATTAGACTGAGCATGGTACTAATAAACATGCATTAAGTTTGGATTGTGTGCTACATTAAGGGTTATTACGCTGCAGCATTCTCCAGGCTTTGAGATTGCTGCTTTCTCTGGAGGTTTGGTGGCAGACTTCTTGCTTGCTGCAGCTGAAATCTGATGTTCAGTGAGGGCATGAACATTAATGTGAAGTCACCAAAATGCCGGAGTTAGCGTAAATGACATCGCACGCCGACCAGGCGCTGTTTGTCCTTAAATGTCAGTGTCAGACAGGTGTTTAGAGCAGGTGTTTACACACGGTCTCGCAGATAAACACATCCACCTGCAAGCATGCACACAACCTACATTTAAAACCGTGTTCCTGAACAAGGATTTCGCTTTCTTCTAGTTCATCGACATAGAAGCAGGGAGAGGTAGACTTCTGTGGGAATGAGCTGCGTGGGTAGAGTGCTCGCTTGGCATGCGAAAAGTAGCGGGATCGATACCAGCCTTCTCCAAATGTATTCGTCTGACTTTTTTCATTGCCTTTATTTATTTGTTTTTCAACATTCTTAATGTCAAGAGATGCCCATTTCGTTCATTATAATGAAATTAAGAGAAGTTTCATTTTCTTTAAAGTCATGTGTGATTCGGTACCACTGGGTATTTGGAATGCTGTTGTTTGTCATGTATACGAAGGAATGAAAGTGGGAAAAGTTTATTTCGGGAAACTGAGAAGAGGAGCTCTCTCAAGGGTACGGTACATGGGGACTAAAGGCTTTCTGTTTGCCGCCCTTCTCTTTTTAGGAGTTCCCAAAAGAAACTTTTGCCCCTTTCCTCAGTACGCATATAGAACCAATTTCTCAGAGTCCCATTTAACTTAAAAAAACATGAAACGTCTCTTAGTGTAATGAAAGGAACGGAATGGACAGGTCTTGACATTAGGAATGTGTCCAAACAAATAATGGCGATTAAGAATGTAAAAGAGACTCACTTGGAGAATGCGGGCATCGATCCCGCTACCTCTCGCATGCTAAGCGAGCGCTCTACCATTTGAGCTAATTCCCCTCTCTGACACACTTGTCCTTCCAGTTCTGTTTGGCACATTTCGAAGTGCGCATGTGCATCAGGCCAACACTGCCTCATCTGGTCTTTGGTCGTCCTCTCCTTAAAGGAGTAGAAAGAGGTGACAAGTACCAGCACAAGGATGTTCTATTATCTCCATCAGTGGCTCAGCTGTCAGTGCAGACTCTTGGGAAACACTTTTCACGAGGAGAGAGGGAAGAGCGAAAGACGCAATTTAAGTGGGACTTGTGGAGTGCCTTCACTTTGTGTGCAAGATGAGATGAAGTGCAATGCCTGTTTTACAGCAGATGCCTCTTTTGATTTTTTTTTTCTCTGACGCTCTTGCACTGGATGGTTTCTTCACAAATAAAAAGGTTTTAAACAAAATCCCATGTGTGCTGAGCTTCCATCAGATGATGCACGTTATCTTGGAGGGGAAACGTTACCTGCAGGGGAATTAGGTCAAATGGTAACTACATGTACTTGGCAGCTGCTAAACCTGCTGCCATAGAAAAGTGTCTGACACACGAGGTTGCGGCATATTGGGATTTTTTATGAAGGGGGGGGCTCTCTTCCCGCACGTATTGGGGAAATGGAGCAGTCCAAGACTGTTTGGGCTGCATTTGGGCTACCTAGGGCATCTTACCACTCTCCGGTTATGTAACCGGACATTTTACGTCGATGGCCACCACTTTGGCAAGGCGACACAGTAGCTGGGGGCATTCTAGACTTGAGAGTTTTTTCACCTTAACAGTTATCTGTTCGTTGGGCGCTTCAGTGTAAATCACAATATATATATATATTTATAGGATCATGTATTTTTCTTACTGGCATGGCCGACGAAAAAGTACGGCACCATTGAGGCTCCTGCAGGAGGCTAGCAGACTCGACTTGCTGGCGGAAAACATGTGCGTTGAGGGGCAGCCCATGAGTCGAGTGGCAGCAGGAGTAACGGTGGCAGTAATCCCGTGTTTGCGACTGCATCCCGAAGCAAAATCAGGCTGGCAGTTGAACGGGAGAAGCCGCTCCCGGTATCGGAGAGCGGCCTCAGGGGTCAGGGCAGGCTGCGCGTTGCACATGCAAGAGCAGGCGGCACAGGCAAAGCCCTGTTGAAGGTGGGGTATAGTGGCGAAGGTGGAGAGAGCAGCGCAGAGACGTTTAAAGTGCTGCTTTCCCCAGGACATGGTCGATCAGTTGGGGGGGGTAGGCAGTAGGCGGGGCTTTGGGGAACTCCCGGGGCAAAGTGGTGAAAGGTAGAGGCAGAGTCGGGCGGAGGGGCGGAAGAGGGATGGCAAAAGCATGGATCCAGAGGCAAAAAGAGAGAAAAATAGATAAGGTGGTTGATTTTAAAAAAGGAGCACATTTCGCACATTTTAATCCCACACTTTATGAAAACGTGGAGGCCGAGGCTGCACTAAAGGATAAAGAGAGAGGGGAGGCAAGATTTGTGTGTGAGAAAAGGCCTATTTTTGACATGGTTAGCCCACACTTTTTGCCTGATATTTGAAGTAGCCTAGAAATTGCAGTGCCCAGGACCCCTGCTAACCATGATCCCTGAGCCAGAGCTTTCCCTAAAACTGTTGTGATGCATTGGCATAATTGGATACACCCTTAGCTACCACTATAAGTCCCTTGTAAAAGGGTACATAGGTACCCAGCGCATGGGGCATTATTGGTAGGCCCCCGAGGACAGTATCACTGATTGTGGACCTCTCAAGGGCCATGTATCCAGATGCACCCAGCACTGCCATTGCAGGCTGAGTGTCCTGGTGCAAACCTAAAACAGAGACGCGACATGGCACACTACCTGTCTGCCCCTGTCCACCATACGTTGCATTTAATATGGTTAAGACACCCCTCTGGAAGGCCTTACAGCCCTATTGCAGAGTGCATCATATTATATGTGAGGGCATACCTGCATGTGCAATATGCCCCCACTGTGTCCTTGGCAAACCTGGGACATAGTGAGTGAACAGAGCAGCCATTTTAATACATGTGCTGGACACTGGCCAACACGAGTTTCTCAGCGACACGAGGGGCACTCTGAACCCTAGGTTGTTTGATATCAAACAACTCAGAATGATAAATCCAAACTGGTACCAGTATTGGAATTACCCCTAAATGTACCCGGGAGGGTGGAGGGGTCACCTTAGAAGTGCTTCCTGCAAAAGCTAACTACCCTGGCATGGTTGCTCACTGGTTCTATCCAGCCTGCTACCTCCAGACCCAAGGGGAGAGTCCTATCTCTCTGGTTTGTAAAACAATTCCCTTCCTGGGTGGAGGTGCTAACACCCCCTCTCACAGGAATGTGCACTGCCCTGGTGGTGAGCTTCAAAGGGCTTAGAGGCTTTGAAACTTGACTCCCAGGCCTGCTGCTAGCAGCAGATGGTCAGCCCCTTTGCAAACCCCCACTTTTGGTGGGAGCAAAGAGGGAAACCACACAAAGGGTAGGAGGAGTGGTCCCACCCGGCATTCACCACCCCTAAGGTGTTGCCTGCGAGGTGGACACTCCATTTCATTTTCCTCCATCATAGATGTAAGGAAGGGAAATAGCCAATCAGGGTTAAAGAAGTGACCTTTTCCTACAGGAAGTGGTCACTGTAGTGGGTGTGGCCACCCAAAGGTAAGTGTCCCATTGGACACTATCCGGTAGCCCCTAAAACGCCCAATAAAATCAGTGTTTAGTGGGCATTACAGGACCAAGAAATCAGATTCGAAGGACACAAAGAAGACCAACACAAAGAAGCTCCAAGGCATGAGAACTGCGGACCTGCTGCACAAAGAAAAGGTGCGAAACCGTGCCTGCTGCACCCAGGATTAATACCTGCGTTGATGTACGCTGGCGATGCTGTTTTGATCACAAGGGCATCATTGGGTCTATAAAGGTTATTGGATGCCTTTGTGGGTTTAATGGATCCCCTGGACCTTTCGACAAAAAAAATTCAAAATCGCACACAATGGTGATTGGTCAGTGGAAGACAGCGAAGACAAAATGTTTCGATAACTGTGTTGAACTATCCCATATTTGGGTGTTTTGTTTGACGAACGAGGGTCTTGGAACCCTCAAATGGCTCTGAAAAAGAACACCATGTGAAGAGCAGCTGCAGCAACAGCAGATGTTGCCAGGAGGCTTGGAGCTAAGCAGTTGCAGGCCTTGATTAAAGTACTCTATGGCATTCTAAGGGTGTTATCTTTGAGGATATAAAGAAAGTATTGAGATGCAAAGGGTAGATAGGTTTTTGTGAAGCCTCTTGGCAGTCCCTGCTAGCAATCTGGCGTTTGTAATATATGAAGAACTTACCATAGGGTATTTATCGGACCTTATTGCTCTGGCAATGCGATGGCTTCGAATTTGGGCAAACCTGGCTACTGTCCTTAATCATTTATTGCTTAACGACTGTCCACTATTGGAGAATGGGCTCTTAATCCCTTGGCTTGGATACGTAAAGATTGGTTAGTGAAGGTGGGCCCTCCTGATCTTTTCAACCATCCTAAAACTGTGAGGAAAATTGATTTATTGGAGATCAAGAACTTGTCTCTTTCATTCATGGCTGTGGAAAGAGAAGGCAGGGAGCTTACCAAACCCTCAGTGAGAGCACATACTCTGCTGACGGGCCCAGCAATTGAGCAGTATTTGGTGACACTTAATAATCCTTACCATCGATTTTTATTGACGAGATTCAGTTTAAACATGATTTATTGGTTCTTACCTGTCTCCAAAGGCTTTAAAAAATTGAGGAGTTGGCCCTTTGCACCTGCAATAACTTCTCTGTACATGGCGTTACGTATTTTTAATTATTTTGCGTGTTTTATCAGGCATTAAGAAAGTGTTTTATTATGCCATTGTCAAAAGGAATAGACTTCCAACAAAGTAAGCCAGCACTGCTCTACCTGCAACTGCTTTCGTCCCCCTGGTTACTTTTGGCGCTGCAAGCTTTCTGGCGGGGGCTCCTGGAGTTAGGAAAAAACCTTTTAGATGTTAGAATGTGCTTCACATGGGATAACTTAGGGAATCGCTTTGTGTTAAGGATGTCAAATTTTGTTGCACTGGAGTATCCCTTTTAAATTGTTCTTAATGACTTTTACTTTCAGGTTGTGTGTCTTCGAACAGGATATGTGGTCAAACGCTATTATCTGTTTACTTGTGGTGTATTCTGTACTTCTTATGGTTTTAAATCACCGAATAAAGTATTGCTGACTGGTCACTTCTTGATAATCACATAATAGCCCAGAGTGTTAATGCGTCTGTTACCGAACATAGCATGTAACATGCATATTACAGATTCGCACTGTATGTCAGATCCGTGAGCTTATTGCAGAGCTCCTTGAGGTACCTCTAAATTGCACCCTTGATCTGACTTTTGGGCCTTTTGAAAGCATCGCTCTGTACGTGAAGGGCATACTGGTGAAACCCTGCATATTTGACTTAATATTTTGTTATTTAAAGGATTCGAAATTAGACTGAGCATGGTACTAATAAACATGCATTAAGTTTGGATTGTGTGCTACATTAAGGGTTATTACGCTGCAGTATTCTCCAGGCTTTGAGATTGCTGCTTTCTCTGGAGGTTTGGTGGCAGACTTCTTGCTTGCTGCAGCTGAAATCTGATGTTCAGTGAGGGCATGAACATTAATGTGAAGTCACCAAAATGCCGGAGTTAGCGTAAATGACATCGCACGCCGACCAGGCGCTGTTTGTCCTTAAATGTCAGTGTCAGACAGGTGTTTAGAGCAGGTGTTTACACACGGTCTCGCAGATAAACACATCCACCTGCAAGCATGCACACAACCTACATTTAAAACCGTGTTCCTGAACAAGGATTTCGCTTTCTTCTAGTTCATCGACATAGAAGCAGGGAGAGGTAGACTTCTGTGGGAATGAGCTGTGTGGGTAGAGTGCTCGCTTGGCATGCGAAAAGTAGTCGGATCGATACCAGCCTTCTCCAAATGTATTCGTCTGACTTTTTTCATTGCCTTTATTTATTTGTTTTTCAACATTCTTAATGTCAAGAGATGCCCATTTCGTTCATTATAATGAAATTAAGAGAAGTTTCATTTTCTTTAAAGTCATGTGTGATTCGGTACCACTGGGTATTTGGAATGCTGTTGTTTGTCATGTATACGAAGGAATGAAAGTGGGAAAAGTTTATTTCGGGAAACTGAGAAGAGGAGCTCTCTCAAGGGTACGGTACATGGGGACTAAAGGCTTTCTGTTTGCCGCCCTTCTCTTTTTAGGAGTTCCCAAAAGAAACTTTTGCCACTTTCCTCAGTACGCATATAGAACCAATTTCTCAGAGTCCCATTTAACTTAAAAAAACATGAAACGTCTCTTAGTGTAATGAAAGGAACGGAATGGACAGGTCTTGACATTAGGAATGTGTCCAAACAAATAATGGCGATTAAGAATGTAAAAGAGACTCACTAGGAGAATGCTGGCATCGATCCCGCTACCTCTCGCATGCTAAGCGAGCGCTCTACCATTTGAGCTAATTCCCCTCTCTGACACACTGGTCCTACCAGTTCTCTTTGGCACATTTCGAAGTGCGCATGTGCATCAGGCCAACACTGCCTCATCTGGTCTTTGGTCGTCCTCTCCTTAAAGGAGTAGAAAGAGGTGACAAGTACCAGCACAAGGATGTTCTATTATCTCCATCAGTGGCTCAGCTGTCAGTGCAGACTCTTGGGAAACAATTTTCACGAGGAGAGAGGGAAGAGCGAAAGACGCAATTTAAGTGGGACTTGTGGAGTGCCTTCACTTTAAGTGCAAGATGAGATGAAGTGCAATGCCTGTTTTACAGAAGATGCCTCTTTTGATTTTTTTTTTTCGATGACGCTCTTGCACTGGATGGTTTCTTCACAAATAAAAAGGTTTTAAACAAAATCCCATGTGTGCTGAGCTTCCATCAGATGATGCACGTTATCTTGGAGGGGAAACGTTACCTGCAGGGGAATTAGGTCAAATGGTAACTACATGTACTTGGCAGCTGCTAAACCTGCTGCCATAGAAAAGTGTCTGACACACGAGGTTGCGGCATATTGGGATTTTTTATGAAGGGGGGGGCTCTCTTCCCGCACGTATTGGGGAAATGGAGCAGTCCAAGACTGTTTGGGCTGCATTTGGGCTACCTAGGGCATCTTACCACTCTCCGGTTATGTAACCGGACATTTTACGTCGATGGCCACCACTTTGGCAAGGCGACACAGTAGCTGGGGGCATTCTGGACTTGAGAGTTTTTTCACCTTAACAGTTATCTGTTCGTTGGGTGCTTCAGTGTAAATCACAAGATATATATATATATTTATAGGATCATGTTTTTTTCTTACTGGCATGGCCGACGAAAAAGTACGGCACCATTGAGGCTCCTGCAGGAGGCTAGCAGACTCGACTTGCTGGCGGAAAACATGTGCGTTGAGGGGCAGCCCATGAGTCGAGTGGCAGCAGGAGTAACGGTGGCAGTAATCCCGTGTTTGCGACTGCATCCCGAAGCAAAATCAGGCTGGCAGTTGAACGGGAGAAGCCGCTCCCGGTATCGGAGAGCGGCCTCAGGGGTCAGGGCAGGCTGCGCGTTGCACATGCAAGAGCAGGCGGCACAGGCAAAGCCCTGTTGAAGGTGGGGTATAGTGGCGAAGGTGGAGAGAGCAGCGCAGAGACGTTTAAAGTGCTGCTTTCCCCAGGACATGGTCGATCAGTTGGGGGGGGGGGGGTAGGCAGTAGGCGGGGCTTTGGGGAACTCCTGGGGCAAAGTGGTGAAAGGTAGAGGCAGAGTCGGGCGGAGGGGCGGAAGAGGGATGGCAAAAGCATGGATCCAGAGGCAAAAAGAGAGAAAAATAGATAAGGTGGTTGATTTTAAAAAAAGAGCACATTTCGCACATTTTAATCCCACACTTTATGAAAACGTGGAGGCCGAGGCTGCACTAAAGGATAAAGAGAGAGGGGAGGCAAGATTTGTGTGTGAGAAAAGGCCTATTTTTGACTTGGTTAGCCCACACTTTTTGCCTGATATTTGAAGTAGCCTAGACATTGCAGTGCCCAGGACCCCTGCTAACCATGATCCCTGAGCCAGAGCTTTCCCTAAAACTGTTGTGATGCATTGGCATAATTGGATACACCCTTAGCTACCACTATAAGTCCCTTGTAAAAGGGTACAT